>NC_086323.1:187830701-187945701 GCF_036172605.1 Pelobates fuscus
CAGGGTACAGAGGGGCAACTGGGGAGACTCACCATCGGAACCTACAGGCAGGTACCCGCTACTACCAGACTAGGCATCGGCTGACCCTCCAGAGACTGACCTGTCATGCCCCTCATGGTCCGTGCCAGGGCACACAATGTGGGAACTCTTGATAGGTCTCCTACTACGCAAAACTCCTCCAACGCTTGCATGTCTAAACCTGGACAACTACATTTTTGGAGGACCTTGGTTGTACCTGATAGTTCCCCACATTGAATCTTTTTTACCTTGTGGACAGTCTATATCGCATTCCCACAGCTATCTAACTAAAGTAGACACTCAGCATGATTTCTCCCAAGCGTAACCCAATTGTGCAGGCTCATGTACTTAACATAACATACTGCAGTTTAAAATGTGTCGAGCAAGAAAAACGTGTTAGACTATAGAACGATCTCACCAGATAGTTTCTCTCCTGATATATATAGCCACCCACCTGGTTCAACTACTGTTTAATACTTATTATTTAGTTCAAGCTACTGTTTAAAACGTATTATTTAGTTCAAGCTACTGTTTAATACTTATTAGAGGAGCTCCACGCTAACCTTACATGTAACCCACTGTCATCTTCTACTTCACTAGATTTGTGTTTAGCATTTAGTTATTCTCCTTCGTACTGCAGACCTATGACAGTGACCCAGATCTGTGACTCCTCACTCATGCAACAATACTGCGTATAGCGACACTTTACTGAGACTTCACCCACATGCCTAGCTAGCCTCTTTAATTCATGTAAACGTGATTTCCTGCCTAGACATGTGGAACTAGCCTGTTATATTAATTTTACTAACACACTTAAACTAAACAAGAACATACACTGTTAACATATAGATCTCATTTACTTAAAAATGTTGTGCTGTTTCACAACTGCCATGATGATGTCTTTCTCTGCTGTCATTATTGTACTTGACCATGCTGTCGTGGCTGTGCAAGCTCTTTTGTTATAACATGCACTACAAAAATAAAGAATTAAAAAAAAAAAAAAAAGAAATGCAAAACTGTCATGTGTCCTTAAGGGGTTAAACTAAACTTCACCAAAACTGAAATTCTGGTCTTTCCTCCCTCAAGTGTTGTTACTCCTGTGACTCCCTCCCTCCAAGTCAACGGTGCTACCATCAGCTCCACCACGCAGGCTCGCTGCCTAGGTGTTCTCTTTGACTCCGACCTCTTCTTCAAGCCTCATGTTCAATCTATCGCCAAATCCTGTCATATCCATCTCAAAAACATTGTGCGCATTCGCCCCTACTTAACGCCATATGCGACTAAGGTGTTGGTCGATTCCACTGTCCTTTCTCGCTTTGACTACTGTAATCCGCTTCTCAGTGGTCTTACGTGCTCCCAACTTGCGCCGTTACAGTCCATAATGAATGCGGCGGCGAGGCTCATCTTCCTGTCTGCCCGCACCTCCCGTGCCTCACCCTTCTGTCAGTCCCTGCATTGGCTTCCTATAAAATATAGAGCTCAATTTAAAATTCTGGTTCTTGCTTTCAAATCTCTACATAATGCTGCTCCCACCTATCTATCCTCCATTATACACCAGTATGTCCCGTTTAACCCCTTAAGGACTGGACTGTTTTTGCGATGTTGTACATTTGCGACCAGGCATCTTTTTACACTTTTGTGGTGTTTGTGTTTAGCTGTAATTTTCCGCTCTCTCATTTACTGTTCCCATACAAATTATATATTGTTTTTTTCAGGACAAAAGGGGCTTTCTTTACATACCATTATTTATATAATCTCATGTAATTTAATTTTTAAAAAATGAAAAAATATGATGAAAAATTGAAAAAAATACATGTTTTTTGACTTTTATGTGAAAAATCTTTTACTCATCTACAAAAGCGAATGAAAAAAAACTGCTAAATAGATTCAAAATTTTGTCCTGAGTTTAAAAATACCCAGTGTTTACATGCTTTTTGCTATTTTTTTTGCATGTTATAGGGCTATAAGTACAAGTAGGATATTGCGGTTTCAAAACATACATTTTTAAAATGTATCAATAGTGGCATTGTAACACTATTATCTGTCATAAATCGCTGAATAACACCCCACATGTACATATTTTTTTTAAAGTAGACAACCCAGGGTATTCAATATGGGGTATGTCCAGACTTTTTTAGTAGCCACTTAGTCGCAAACACTGGCCAAAGTTAGCGTTCATATTTGTTTGTGTGTGAAAAAAGTAAAAAACTAAATTGAACGCTAATTTTGGCCAGTGTTTGTGACTAAGTGGCTACTAAAAAAGACTGGACATACCCCACTTGCAATACCTTGGGTTGTCTTCTTTCGCAAATGGTATGCCATCATGGGGGTAATTCTCATTCCTGGGCTACCATACGCTCTCAAAGGCAACGTAACCAACGTGGCCATTTTCAATGTAAAAATATTTGACCCATATATTTGACCCTGTAACTTTCAAAAACACTATAAAACCTGTACATGGGGGGTACTGTTATACTCAGGAGACTTTGCTGAACACAAATATTAGGGTTTCAAAACTGGAAAATGTATCACAACAATTATATCATCAGTAAACGTGCTATTTGTGTGTGAAAAATGCAAAAAAAGTCACTTTCACTGACAATATCATCGCTGTGATATGTTTTACTGTTTTGAATCACTAATATTTGTGTTCAGCAAAGTCTCCCGAGTAAAACAGTACCCCCGATGTACAGGTTTTAGGGTGTCGTAGAACGTTACAGGGTAAAATACAGTGCTAGCAAATTCAATTCTCTGGACTTTCGGCCTGGGTTGGCAGGCAGGTCCCTTAAATTGCAATCAATAAAATAACTTAATTATGTAAAAATATTACATAAATACACACGTAGAATTTAAATATATATGCATATTTATATATTTGAAGTCTACGTGTATATTTATATAATTATTTATGTAATCATGGACATATGAATAGTTCGTATTCTTTTTATTTATTTATATATACATAGATATATATACAATTTCATTCTAAGTGTATTTTGATATAAATATATATATATTAATATCAAAATACAGTTGGAATAACATTTCGTATAGATATAATTTTTTTTTTAATTTTTATTATTATTTTTACATGTTTAATTTAAATTACTTATTATTTGTATTTTATAATAATATATATATACAATATATGTAGTTATTATTATATATATACACGTGTGTAATTTAATTATAAGTGTATTTTTATATTAATATATGTACATATTAATATAAAAATACACTTAGCATGACATTATATATATGATATATAGACATATTATATAGGTATAATATATGTCTATATATCATATATATATATACACATAAATAATAATCATTTTTTTTTATTAACTATAACTTAATTTTTTTTCTGATTTTACACTGATTTTACAGTTGCAGGGAGACTGCCTGTCAGCACAGACAGTCCCCCTGCAGGCAGACACATGGACACCTATTGTGACCATGTGGTCGCCCTGTTGGGCGATCACATGGCCACAGGGGTCCTAATCCGCCATGGGGAGACTGTCTGGGCTGCAGGCAGTCTCCCCACAACGGGAGCACCGCCGATCGCCGCCGGGGGAACGACGGCGATCGGGTAAGTACATTTTAAATTTAGGACGGTTCAGGACCGTCGTCGGTCGGCAACGCAAAAATGCCGATGACGGTCCTGAACCGTCTAGCGTCCTCAAGGGGTTAAGCCCTTACGATCTGCTGAAGACTTTCGTTTATCTTCTGTCCGTACTCCCACCTCTGATGCTCGCCTTCAAGATTTCTCGAGGGCTGCACCGTTCCTGTGGAACTTGCTTCCCTCCTCCGTTAGATGCTCACCCAGTCTCCACTTCAAAAACTTGTTAAAAACACACTTCTTCATAAAAGCGTATCAATTAAACTGTGAATAGCTTCCAACTGATTCCTCTTCTGCAACTGTCACTAGTCTAATACTATCCTTACCTTTTGTGTCATTTTACCCCACTCCCTCTAGCATGTAAGCTCATTGAGCAGGGCCCTCAACCCCTCTGTTCCTGTGTGTCCAGCTCGTCTGGTTACAACTACATGTCTGTTCGTCCACCCATTGTAAAGCGCTGCGGAATTTGACGGCGCTCTATAAATATCATAATAATAATGTGTTAATCCAGTCTCTCACTGAAAATCACAGTGAGAAGACGCCAGCAGTGAGAATGCTTTCCTATGGACTGACTGAATGTGCGCGTGGCTCTTTCTGCGCATGTGCATTCAGCCGATGTCGGAAGGAGGAGGAGAGTCCCCAGCGCTGAGGGAGCCCGGCGCTGGAGAAAGGTAAGCTTTTAACCCCTTCCTCCCCCTAGAGCCCGGCGGGAGGGGGGCCATGAGGGTGTGGGGGACGTATTAACACTATAGTGCCAGGAAAACGAGTTTGTTTTCCTGGCACTAGAGTGGTCCTTTAAGAAAATAGTGCACACATAAAAATACCAATTTAAATCATAAAAGGGTACAGGACATTAAAAAAAAAAAAAAACATTTTAGGCAACAATGTGCAATGTCAATCAGCAGTTGCTAAGGCCAGTAAAGTACTGTCATGTACAGGGGCGTACCCAGAGCATTTGGCACCCGGGGCGGGTCCTAATTTTGGCACCCCTCCTCTCCCCCCCCCACTTTAAAATGTAAAAAACAACCGCAATTTTTTTTTTTGTATGTAGTGTTGTTGAAATGCAGGGGTGTATTTATGTGTAGTGTTAGCGAGATTCTGAGATGTATGCACATATACACATACACACAAATATACACACTGACACACATGCAGATACATAGACACACAGGCATACACAGATACACATGCAGAAGCAGTGGCGACTCTAGGAACTAAACATTTTCCCTAGTGGATGGGGTAATGTGCTACCATTGTCTGCCTGATGCCAGCATGCAGTGCATGTTGACATCAGTCAACAGCTTTGCATATACCGTATTTATCGGCGTATAACACGCACTTTTTTCCCCTGAAAATAGGGGAAAAATCGTGGGTGCGTGTTATACGCCGATATCCCATAATTACTTACCTGTCCTGAAGCGTGGGCCGGCTTCACAGCGCGCACCGCGGTACAGGAACTTTAATTTCAGGTTCCGGTTTCCGGCGGGACTGAAAGGAAGTGTGCACAATAGTGTGCACACTTCCTTTCAGTCCCGCCGGAAACCGGAACCTGAAATTAAAGTTCCTGTACCGCGGTGCGCGCTGTGAAGCCGGCCCACGCTTCAGGACAGGTAAGTAATTATGGGAGGGGAGCAAAGTACACTATGGGAGGGGAGGGGAGGGGGAGGAAAGTACACTATGGGAGGGGAGGGGGAGGAAAGTACACTATGGGAGGGGAGGGGGGAGGAAAGTACACTATGGGAGGGGAGGGGGGAGGAAAGTACACTATGGGAGGGGAGGGGAGGGGGGAGGAAAGTACACTATGGGAGGGGAGGGGAGGGGGGAGGAAAGTACACTATGGGAGGGGGGGGGAAGAAAGTACACTATGGGAGGGGAGGGGGGGAAGAAAGTACACTATGGGAGGGGAGGGGGGGGAAGTACACTATGGGAGGGGAGGGGGGGGAAGTACACTATGGGAGGGGAGGGGGGGGAAGTACACTATGGGAGGGGAGGGGGGGAAAGTACACTATGGGAGGGGAGGGGGGGAAAGTACACTATGGGAGGGGAGGGGGGGAAAGTACACTATGGGAGGGGAGGGGGGGGAAAGTACACTATGGGAGGGGAGGGGGGGGAAATACTATGGGAGGGGAGGGGGGGGAAATACTATGGGAGGGGAGGGGGGGGAAATACTATGGGAGGGGATGGGGGGGAAATACTATGGGAGGGGATGGGGGGAAATACTATGGGAGGGGATGGGGGGAAATACTATGGGAGGGGATGGGGGGAAATACTATGGGAGGGGATGGGGGGAAATACTATGGGAGGGGATGGGGGGAAATACTATGGGAGGGGAGGGGGGAGAATACTATGGGAGGGGAGGGGGGGAGAATAATATGGGAGGGGAGGGGGGAGAATAATATGGGAGGGGAGGGGGGGAGAATAATATGGGAGGGGAGGGGGGGAGAATACTATGGGAGGGGAGGGGGGGAGAATACTATGGGAGGGGAGGGGGGGAGAATACTATGGGAGGGGAGGGGGGAGAATACTATGGAAAGGGGGGGGACACTATGGGATGAGGGGGGAATACTATGGGATGAGGGGGGGAATACTATGGGAGGGGGGGAAATTTCCTGGAATTTCTTTCTAAAAATGAGGTGCGTGTTATACGCCGGTGCGTGTTATACGCCGATAAATACGGTAATTCACATTAGCCACCCAGATTTCTTGTTGTAGGCTGGCTGACACCTCTCAATTTCAATCTTTGTTTTTCACATAACTTCCCTATTTGCAATATTTATGTGAGATTGCCCCATTTAAGGACACCAAATAAGGGAGCTCTATGCTAAACAGCACCCTAGTTCGGTATCTTTAAATATGGAAATCTCACATAAGGGCACTAATTCAGGCAAATTATCTACTAAACAGCTAAAAGATCAACATTTAAAAAGTCCCTTTCTTAATTCCAGTTGTTTAGCAGATAACTGTCTTATTTGTTATCCTTATGTGGGATTACAATATTTAAGGACACCAAATAAGGAAGCTATCTACCAAACACATACACATTTATATGTGTGTCTCTGAGTGTGTGTGTCTGTATGTGTGTGTCTGTAAGTGAGTGTATGTGTGTCAGCGTGTGTGTGTCTGTCAGTGAGTGAATGACATGAAGGGGCGGCAAAATGGATCTTTGCATAGGGTGGCAGAAATCCTTGCACCGGCCCTGCACACAAAATAGGTGTATGTCTGTGTGTGTATATATATATATAAATATATATATATATATATATATATACACACACACACACACACACACACACACACACACAATCACAGAGATTCACACAATCACACACAAAGACATACACAAACACAATCACAGACCCACACACATACAATCAATCACATACACACATAATTAGATATACACACACACAAACATCACATGTATACACATAATTAAGAGGTCCATCCAGCCTCCCTACCTTGGTCTGGGAGGGTTGGAGTTGATCCTCAGCCCCAGGTGGTCAGTGGTTGCTGCTGGGATCTCTGTGCTGTTCCTGCAAAGGTCCTGCAAAGGTCCCTGTAATGACGCCGATGCCGGGATGAAGTTATATAGTCAGATGCACACAGTTATACACATATATTGTCAAATACAGCCACATGCACACAGTCCCAGACACATAATCACTCGCATACAGTCAAAACACACCGTTACAGGCAGACAGTCACACACAAACAGTCACACACACACTTACAGACAGTCACACCCACACAGCTACAGGTAGACAGTCACACACACACAATTACAGGCAGACTGTAACACAGTCACACACACAGTCACAGACAGTCAGTCACACACACGGTTACAAGCAAACAGTTGTAACTGGTTGTCTAAGCTCAGCAACGGCTTGTCTCTGGAAGGGAATCAGCTAGAACACAAGAGAGTGTCCCCACCAATTGCAGTGACCCCCAGAATGGTAGCCGCCTCCGCTCGTGGGGTCCCTGGGTGAAACCAGGCAAGGGAAGTGTCTCCTTTCGGGACACGAATGGTCTCACTGGCCATGTTTCGTCTATATGAACAAGGGAAGCACTCATTAATTACTTGTATTACTCTTGCAGTTTCACACTTATGTTGCAAGTTGCCAATGTTCTAATTGATTGGTGTGAACACTCCAAGGGGCACTGGGGATGTCCTTGTTTGGGAACCGAACGAGGTGGGAAGCAATCCACGAATGCTCCCCCTAGACGGCGTTTGTCTAACAAACGGAACGCCGACGAGGCTTCCCTTGCAGTTTGTGGTTTTGACACCTCGTTACGAGGTGTGAATGTTCTAAGACAACATTCTAAATGAGGTTTCATGGTGGTCCCCATTTGGGAGGCGAACAGAACTTGTTCGTATTGGCCCTCCTGAATGGGGAGCAGGTAAAACACAGGAATATAACACAATATAGGGGGGAAATGGGGAATAACACATAGCAATTCAACAGGCAGTGGTCCCGCCACACTAGTCACACACAGTCCCAGGTAGACAGTCATAAGCAGACATTCACACACACAGGCGCAAGCAGACAGTCACAGATGCAGTCACAGGCAAAAAGTCATACACAGTCATAGACACAGTCACAGGCAGACAGGCACACACACACAGTCACAGGTAGACAGTCACACACACACAGTCACAGGTAGACAGTCACAGGTAGAGAGTCACACACACAGTCACAGGCAGACACACACAGTCACAGGTAGACAGTCACAATCCTAGTTACAAACACACACACAGCCATTCTCTACTGACAGTATGGGTTGGAGAAGGAGTGGATACACTGAAGTCTCTGGTGTGTAGTTGCTGGGGAAGCAAGGACTCCTTCCTGCTTCCCCTCAGTGTGCTGCAGTAAGAGCAGCGAGTGGAGGCTGCCTTTAGCTCCATCCCGGCATCAGTTTTGGCTCCGCCCCAACTCACCGTGCAGTACTCCTGCCCCTGGCCCCTGCGTGTGTGAGCTGTGTCGGCTGCCCCTACTGCCATGGCACCCGGGTGGACACCCCCACCCCCCTGTTTATAAATCACTAGTAAGACCACATCTTGAATATGCTGTGCAATTATGGGCACCTGTTTCTCAAGAAGGTTATCATAGCACCAGAAAAAGTGCCAAGCCGGGCTACAAAATTAATAAAAGGAATTGAATATTTTAGTTATGAAGAAAAGGTTAACACATTTCATTTTTTTTAGTTTGTAACAACAGCGCTTTAGAAGGGATATGATAGCCTTATACAAACATATTCACAGCCAAACCATTGTCTGGAAGCCTATGGATAAACAGGACTATACATAGGACACAATTTCATGCATTTAGACTGGAAGAAAGGAGATTTAGTCCAAGACAGAGGAAATGTTTTTTTTTTTTTTCTTCTTACAGTAAGAACAATAAATGTGGAATTCTTAACAGATGTTTAAGAGGCAATTGGATGAACATTTGCAACAGCATAATATACAGGGATATCATTTTTAATTTGTTGGGTAATCGCTTCTTGATCCAAGGAGACATCTGACTGCCTTCTGGGGTCACAAAGGAATCTTTCCTATTTTGTTGCACAATTGAACATGCTTCAAACTGGATGTTCTGACTTCTTTTGGATCAACAGCTTATACAGATGTGAGAAAGGCTGAACTTGATGGACGCATGTCTCTTTTCAGCTATGTATGTTGTAACTAAATGTGGGGATTTAATCATATCTGATGATCACACTGTGTCTAAGCAAATCACTGATTCAAAGTGCCTTAACATTAATAGTATCAATTTAGAAACCGTAACGGGGTGTTTTGCTTCTTCCCTTGTAAGTTCCAGAATGTTTTGGAAACCTAAAATGTGTAATTTGCAGCTCTAAGTCGACACATTGCGTGACTGTATTTGTATCTGCAGTTAAGGCACCTGAAATTAAAAGTACATAATTTAATCATAAACTAATCATAACAAAATCTAGTTCTGACAGAGAGTATGGTCTTTGAGTGACTGGGTGGGACAACAGGTGAAATAGGTTGGGGAGAATTTATGTATTTGTAAATTTTTAACATTTTAAAAGATAACGACACCTTTGTCTTCTATTTGTCATTTTCATGTATGTGAATTAATATAAATGAAGAATTTAAGAAAAATATATACTATTAAGCAAGATGTTAGCAGACAACACGTTAAAGAAGGAAAGAATAACAAAGTTAACTGACTAAAATGACATTTGCAAAATGACTATAGCACAACTGGTTCTAAAGGAGTTTAACACTCATCACACTATTAAAAATAGCCTCATTCTAGTTACACAAATATCTGCAAATGAGGCATAGTGGGACATATCTACATTTATGTAACTATAACCAAGACGAAGAAAACAATGAAACCTTCTTTTCTACTGGGAATAATGAATATATTCACAAGCTTACATAAAATATGTGAAAGAAAGCTGAATGGAACACTCTGAAAAGAAAAGTTAGCTCAGAAGGCAAGCTTCCATCTAACATGAATAGCAACAAAGTAAGGTTTTCTAAGGTGACAGATCCCAGTATGCATCTGTGCTCAGGCTCACTTGGCACAAACTATTTTTTGCTGAGCAATTACTCAGTTGAGTGCTCTTTTTTTTCCCTTTCACAATCAGCTGTTAATTGCAGTTTCAGCCATGTTGTCACTTACCCTTCAGCTGCACAGCTTTTGCCCGAGTGAGTGGTGCAACCCTCTTATACAATGATCTGAATAGCAGAGCTGTGATCTTGGAAGACAGTGACACATGCCACAGCTGTTTATCACAGGCACCCAATAGCTGCTATGGAAGCCCAGCTGGCCAAAACAGCTCCATTTGCAAGCTTGAAATGTGGACTTGGTTTTCTGCCACCTAGTGGACAGAAGAGTTAGTGCAGATCTTCTTGACATTGCATAGACCAATCCGAAACTTTAACCCCTTAAGGACACATGACATGTCATGATTCCATTTTATTCCAGAAGTTCTTAAGGGGTTAAAGGACCACTATAGTGCCAGGAAAACATACTCGTTTTCCTGGCACTATAGTGCACTGAGGGTGCCCCCACCCTCAGGGACCCCCTCCCTGCTATGTTTATATAAAAAAGGGTTAAACCTAGCTGGACCAGGCACCAAGACCACTTCATTAAGCTGAAGTGGTCTGGGTGCCTAGAGTGGTCCTTTAATTCTTGCCATGTAACCTCATCGATCATGAGTTCTCAATAAGATGTGCATTTTATTTATAATGCATTTAATAGAGCGTTTGAAGCGAGCTACAGAATGATAGCTATACACCTGAATTTGCAATTTAACACAATTTATTAGCATTAACTGACTCCTTATAATGTTTTAAAGTAGTATATTACACTCAAGGTAGATTATTGGTATTAAAAGGGTCACTTCAAGCTCCATAAAAACTTTGTTGTTTCATAGTGTGTTGTATTGACGTGAGACACTGAGAGAAGATTAACCTTAACCAGGATCTCTTTATTCTGAGTCTTCCCTGTATAACTGAACTATAACCTGTGACCTATTTCCTGTTCCAGGTTACATGACCAGATTTAAAGTGAACCAACACATTAACTATTTAGGGTATAACAGTGCAGTTAAACAATTAACATTAAAGTTGTCACAAACAAAATGACACATCATCACACATAGAATGAAGGAAATGCGGCATTTTGAAACTAAAGAAAAGGATGCGGTTAGAGGAGGAACTTGGACTGGGATGGGTAGGGGATGGTAGGGAAAGAAGGGGATGAGATAGGAAGGATGTGGCATGAAAAGTTACTCCAACACGTGTAATATAACCTAAATTAGAAAACGTATTGTGGTGGAATCTCAGTAAAAATAAATTTACTAGGACAAGATTGCCACGTGGTATGTGCACTTGCATATGTTGATGTATCGGTCGGTTGGTTGCACGTGGCAACGATACAATCAGTAGTGTAAGGAGCAAGTGTAGGAATACAGGATATACGAGTATTTCCCCTCCTCCATTGTGCTGGGCAAGCCATGTGGTCAAACAGGAATTTAGTCTCTATTCAGTTGATTAGATAAGAGTATGTGTAGGTTGAACTGATTATGGGAGGAGCTACATGCCTATATAAGGGACCTACACTGTATGATCAGGACTCAGACTTTGCTGTTTTTTGGTGACATTAGTCCCTCTGAGTCCCGGTCGGTGAATCGAATAAAGAATTTCTTCCTTCCTGAAAAAACCTGTGTCCATCTCTCTGTGCTTGGCTTCCGTCAGTTTCTCCGGTATCAGTATTAACGGACATTAGAATGGCCAGTTTTAACGTGATAGAATAGTCGTAGAATAGTCAAAGTCAAGGGTAACGATAAGGAGTAGCTGAGTCAGGAACCCAGAAAACAGGATAAACGGGAAAACGAGCCAAGTCAGGATACAAGAAAGCATAATAGGTAATATAAAACAATCCAAGTCAAATACCAATACACACACAGAAATCAGTATAGCGCTAGAGGGAACAACCAGTGAACCACAATAGGGCACTGAGCAAAAGCAAAAGGCGCTCTTTTTTAATAAAGCGTGTTTTGCTTTAAATCCAGTCAGGGAGTGTGGGATATTTAGAATTTTTGGTACATAGCTGCAGTTCCTACAGTATTGAGTAACAATTTCAAGTTTCAATTGTTAAAGATGTATCTTTCTATGGTGTTCTTTATGGTTGTGTTAATAATAAACATGTTATAAAACAAAACCAAAAAACGTTCTTCCACGTGTTTTTTTTTGTCTTGTCAATCTGTAATTGTAAGGTAATGATAAAGCCTTTACAAATGTATGTATCCCCATTGCCAGCTGATTTCGTTTCTTTACTACAACTGCTAAAGAGTAAATGTGATATTTCTCCAGAGTTAATTGAAAAAACAATTACTTGGAAGCAGACTCTATTAAGTAGACTCTTTCAAGTAGGAGTTAGAAAACCAGGAGTTGCTTGGAGTGGTTTGTATACTGTGGAGAGTGGTTTGTATTTTATTTTTGTTTAACCCCTTAAGTCCGGAGGGCGTACTATTACGTCCTTTTAAAAGCGGCTCTAAACGCCGCCGGACGTAATAGTACGCCCTCCGTTTTTTAGTAACTTACCCGGTCGCTGGCGGTCCCACGCCGGCGATCGCGGTTCGGGGGACTCCCAGGGAGCCCCCCGCGGCACGTCCGCCCTCCAGGAGCCCTCCCGGCCATGTGAGAGTGAGGTCCTTGCGAGGACCTCACAATCACATGGCCGGTATAGCTGCCTGCTGCATTGCCAGCAGGGGGACCAACTGTAATGACAGTTGGTCCCCCTGCTGGCTGAAAATCAAATAAAAAATGTTTAAAACAGTGTAAAAAAAAATAAATTATATACTTAGATCATATATATATATTATATATATATGATCTAAGTATATATATACACATATACACACATACACATACACCGTCTAGGTGTATTTTAATATTAATATATATATAATTATATATATATATTAATATCAAATTACACGTAGACTGATACTGATTAAATATATATATAATTATTGTTATATATATATTTATAAATAATATAAAAAAAATTAATATGTAAATACGTAAAAAAATTAAATAAAAAAAATAATTAAAAATAAAATATAAAAAAATATATAGATGTGTTTTATTTCGTTCTAACTGTATTCTGATATTAATATATATATATTTATATCAAAATACACTTATAACGAAATAATATATATATCTATATACATAAATATATACGTATATATCACTATATATATACCTATATATAAATAAAAATATTAAAAAAATATATATATATATATACGTATATATACACATATGTATATATATACATATATTAATTCTACACATATATTTATGTAATAATTTTACATAATTAGGTATCCTAATTAATTACAATTAGCGGGACCTGCCTGACCACCCATGCCGAAAGTATAGGGAATTTAATTTGCTAGCACTATATTTAACCCTATAACTTTCCAAGACACCATAAAACCTGTACATGGGGGGTACTGTTTTACTCGGGAGACTTCGCTGAACACAAATATTAGTGTTTCAAAACAGTAAAATGTATTACAACCATGATATCGCCAGTAAAAGTGACGTTTTTTGCATTTTTCACGCACAAACAGCACTTACAGGGACGATATTATTGCTGCAATACTTTTTACTGTTTTGAAACACAAATATTTCAGCGAAGTCTCCTGAGTACAACAGTACCCCTCATGTACAGGTTTTATGGTGTTTTCAAAAATTACAGCGTCAAATATAAGTCAAAATTCGCCAGATTGCTTACGTTGCCTTTATGACCCTATGGTAGCCCAAGAATGAAAATTACCCCTATGATGGCATACCATTTGCAATAGTAGACAACCAAAGGTATTGCAAATGGGGTATGTCCAGTCTTTTTTAGTAGCCACTTAGTCACAAACACTGGCCAAAATTGGCGTTTTTTGCATTTTTCACACACAAACAAATACAAACGCTAACTTTGGCCAGTGTTTGTGACCAAATGGCTACTAAAAAAGACTGGACATCGCTAATTTGCAATACCTTGGGTCGTCTACTATTGCAAATGGTATGCCATTATGGGTGTAAATTTATTTCCTGGGCTACTATACAGTCTCAAAGGCAACGTAACCAATCTGGCGAATTTCAATTTCAAATGTAACACGCTATATTTGACCCTGTAACTTCCCAAAACACCATAAAACCTGTACATAGGGGGTACTGTTTTACACTTAAGACTTTGCTGAATACAAATATGTGTATTTTATTGCAGTAAAAGCAAACAGTATTATGACATTGACAGTTAAAATGTCATGAAGAACGAAAAAAATCAAAAAAAATCTTATTTTCTCCCATTTTTTTCATATTAAATTATGTTTCATAGCCAAATATTTGATATTAAATGAAAGCCCTGTTTCCCCTGAATAAAATGATATATAATAAGGGGGGGTGCATTTAATATGAAAGAGGTGAATTACGGTTGGACAGACATATAGCGCAAATGCCAGGTTTTGTTTACGTTTTGTTTCGTTCACAACTTGTACATTTGGCTGCGGTGTTAAGGGGTTAATTGGTTTAGTTGGTAAAGTTTAAAAAAAAATGTTTTCTGTGTTCTGGTTTTCCCCTCTTTTGTGCTGCTGCTTGATTGATTGGGGGGAGTGTTCATTAATTGCACCTGTGTGGGATTTGTATCCCCATAAAGGCACACCCCTAACTCAATCCGTTTTCCTGGCACTGCAAGATTCCTCTCCCTCCCACCCAGTGGCGGCTCTAGACTTTGTGAGGCCTTAGGCGAAACTCAAACATGAGGCCCCCACTAACACCTCAAGTTAAAAATAGGGGTTGCATTGTGTGTATACGGTGCTGTTGTTTTATTTAAGGACAAGCTTGCAGCGCTGGATACAGAGAGCTAGTCTCTGTATTCATTGTTCAGAGGCTTGCTGTGTTGCGGCTCCCTGTGCCGCTGCATTATGATCTCTCTTTGTGACTGTAGTTATGGCATAATACGCAAACTAACTTAATTTGCAATAAACTAATTTAATTAGCAATTATGCCAATCGTTTATACATGACTGAAGGGTATGGTTACATAGCCTTGCAGTCGTGTATACATAAGTGCCGGTGTATGTATATATGAGTGTATCTGGCATTGTCTACCTATGTGTAACAGGGTTTGGGGTGAGTGTTGCACAGTTGGAGTACAAGATTGTAAGGGTTTATGTAATAAGGTGAGTGTGGCAGGGTGAAGGGGGTGAGTGGGACAGACTGATAGAGGATGAGTGACAGGGTTGGCAGGTAAGTGTGACAGTGCAAGAGAAGGTGAGTCTGACAGGGTTGATGGGGGGTTAATGCGATAGGGTAGGTGTGTGGCAAAAGCAAGGATTTTGGTATGGTTGCAGTGGGTGAGAGTGATAGGATTAGGAGGGGTTATGTGAGTTTGGGCTGGGT
Organism: Pelobates fuscus; assembly: GCF_036172605.1. NCBI lineage: Eukaryota > Metazoa > Chordata > Amphibia > Anura > Pelobatidae > Pelobates > Pelobates fuscus. The sequence continues at coordinate 187,846,291 of NC_086323.1, forward strand.
TTAGAGGCGACAGTGTGTGGGGACTGAAAGTGTTTGGGAATGGTGATAGTGACAGGGTAGTGGGGTGGTAGGGTGGCTGTGACAGGGTATGGGGTGGTAGGGGGCAGAGGGTGGTAGGGTGGCTGTGACAGGGGGTGGCAGGAGGGCAGTGACAGGGTACGGGGTGGTAGGGAGCAGAAGGTGGTAGGGTGGCTGTGACAGGCCAGGGGATGGTAAGGGGCATAGGATGGTAGGAGGGCAGAGGGTGGCTGAGCAGAGGGTGGTAGGGTGGCTGGGGCAGAGGGTGGTAGGAGGACAGTGACAGGGTAGTGGGGTGGTAGGAGGGCAGAGGGTGGTAGGGTGGCTGTGGCAGAGGGTGGCTGGGGCAGGGGTGGTATGGTGGCTGTGGCAGAGGGTGGTGGGGTGGCTGGGACAGTAGGGTGGTAGTGGCAGAGGGTGGCTGGGGCAGAGGGTGGTAGGGTGGCTGGGGCAGAGGGTGGTGGGGCAGGGGTGGTAGGGTGGCTGTGGCAGAGGGTGGTGGGGTGGATGGGGCAGAGGGTGGCTGGGGCAGAGGGTGGCTGGGGTGGCTGGGGCAGTAGGGTGGCTGTGGCAGAGGGTGGTGGGGTGGCTGGGGCAGAGGGTGGCTGGGGCAGGGGTGGTAGGGTGGCTGGGGCAGAGGGTGGCTGGGGCAGGGGTGGTAGGGTGGCTGGGGCAGAGGGTGGTAGGGTGGCTGGGGCAGAGGGTGGTGGGGCAGGGGTGGTAGGGTGGCTGTGGCAGAGGGTGGTGGGGTGGATGGGGCAGAGGGTGGCTGGGGCAGAGGGTGGCTGGGGTGGCTGGGGCAGTAGGGTGGCTGTGGCAGAGGGTGGTGGGGTGGCTGGGGCAGAGGGTGGCTGGGGCAGGGGTGGTAGGGTGGCTGGGGCAGAGGGTGGCTGGGGCAGGGGTGGTAGGGTGGCTGGGGCAGAGGGTGGTAGGGTGGCTGGGGCAGAGGGTAGCTGTGTCAGAGGGTGGTGGGGTGGCTGGGGCAGTAGGGTGGTAGGGTGGCTGTGGCAGTAGGGTGGCTGGGGCAGGGGTTGTAAGGTGGCTGGGGCAGTAGGGTGGTGGGGTGGTTGGGGCAGTAGGGTGGTGGGGTGGCTGGGGCAGTAGGGTGGTTGGGGCAGGAGGGTGGTGGGGTGGCTGGGGCAATAGGGTGGCTGGGGCAAAGTGTGGTGGGGTGGCTGGGGCAAAGTGTGGTGGGGTGGCTGGGGCAAAGTGTGGTGAGGTGGCTGGGGCAAAGTGTGGTGGGGTGGCTGGGGCAAAGTGTGGTGGGGTGGCTGAGGCAGGAGGGTGGTGGGGTCGCTGGGGCAGTAGGGTGGCTGGGGCAAAGGGTGGTGGGGTGGCTCGGGCAGTAGGGTGGTGGGGTGGCTGAGGCAGGAGGGTGGCTGGAGCAGTAGGGTGGTGGGGTGGCTGGGGCAGAGGGTGGTGGGGTGGCTGGGGCAATGGGTGGTGGGGTGACTGAGGCAGGAGGGTGGTGGGGTGGCTGAGGCAGGAGGGTGGTGGGGTGGCTGAGGCAGGAGGGTGGCTGTGGCAGAGGGTGGTGGGGTGGCTGGGGCAGTAGGGTGGTGGAGTCCTGGGGCAGTAGGGTGGTGGGGTGGCTGGGGCAGTAGGGTGGCTGGGGCAGGGGTTGTACAGTGGCTGGGGCAGTATGGTGGTGGGTGGCTAGGGTAGTAGGGTGGTGGGGTGGCTGGGGCAGGAGGGTGGCTGGGGCAGTAGGGTGGCTGGGGCAGGAGGGTGGTGGGGTGGCTGAGGCAGGAGGGTGGTGGGGTGGCTGAGGCAGGAGAGTGGTGGGGTGGCTGAGGCAGGAGAGTGGTGGGGTGGCTGAGGCAGGAGAGTGGTGGGGTGGCTGGGGCAGAGGGTGGTAGGAAGGCAGGGTATGGAGATTAAACAAAAATACCTTTTGATGAACTGTTTCCTTGGTGGTCCAGTGGGCGGTAAAGGCTTTATCCCTGGTGGTCCGGTGGGCTCCCTTTACGGTCTGCAGCTCCGCCGGGTGCAGAGCTGCAGACCACGTGGTGAGTTTAGTCTCGCGATCTCAGTCAGTCAGAGCGTTGCCGTGGTAACCCGCGGCAACGCTCTGATTGGGTGAGATCGCGAGACCCACTCAGTCTGCAGCTCTGCACTCGGCGGAGCTGCAGACAGGCTGGCTCTCTCCCGGGCAGGCACAGGAGGGGCCTCGCACCCGGCGGCATTAAGGGCAAGCCGCCGGGCCCCCTCCTGTGTCGGGTCCTCGGTCTCTGACCGAGGACCCGATCTGTCACACTGCCCTAAGGCGATTTAGGCGGCCGCGAGGCCCCCATCAGCGCGAGGCCTTAGGCGGCCGCCTAAATCGCCTAATTAGAGAGCCGCCTCTGCTCCCACCCCCCCAATCCCCAGTTGCTGAAGGGGTGAAAACCCCTTCAGTGACTTACCTGAGGCAGCGACATGTCCCACATCGCTGCCTGCTCCTCCCCCGCCGCTCCACCTTCTGCCTACGTCGGCCGGTGGGCGAGACTGATCCCGCCCACCGGCCGAGGAGACCTAATGCATATGCGCGGCAATGCCGCGCATGCGCATTAGCGCACCCCATAGGAAAGCATTGAAAACGATTTTCAATGTTTTCCTATGGGGAATTGAGCGACGCTGGAGGTCCTCACACAGCGTGAGGACGTCCAGCGACGCTCTAGTACAGAAAACCTGTGCTATAGAGCAGGAAGTTCCCTCTAGTGGCTGTCTAATAGACAGCCACTAGGGGAGGACTTAACCCTGCAAGGTAATTATTGCAGTTTATAAAAAAATGCAATAATTACACTTGCAGGGTTAAGGGTAGTGGGAGTTGGCACCCAGACCACTCCAATGGGCAGAAGTGGTCTGGGTGCCTACAGTGTCCCTTTAAGTAGACTCTTTCAAGTAGGAGTTAGAAAACCAGAAGTTAAAACTAAGTAGGGGTTTAAACTATCAAGGTAATTTTATTTTTTTATTTATTTATATATATTTATTTTATTTTTATTGTTCTGTATCTGGGGAAATGAGTGTTAGCAAGATTGCTGGTTTAACTCAATGCACATCTTGTTGCATGTATGGATGCCTGGATGTACCCGTCCAGGGTCCATACCTCTGTGATGGTTGTGTGCGAGTGGCTTCTCTGGAAGCTCAGATTGGAGATCTCGAGAAGCAAATCGCAACCTTGAGGGAGATCGACAATCTTGAGAGGAGTCTGCTGCTGACTGAGCAGAGTTTAGTGGAGACAGGTAGTGGAGAGGGAGGAGATAAGACAGATGGGGAACAGGCATGTAGCTGGGTGACAGTGGGGCGAGGAAGCAGGGGGGAGGGAAGAGGAAAGGGCTAGCTAGTCCTGATTTGGTGCAACCTAGCAGATTTGCCCGTTTGAGGGAAGATGTTGGGAGCATCAGCTCAGGAGTAGCTGTATTAGAGGAAGCTGTTACTTCTAACAGCCGAGCTAACAGCCCCCCTAGGATGGGTGGGAATCAAAATGTAAGGAAGGCAAGACAGGTTGTGGTGGTAGGGGACTCTATCATTAAAAGAGCAGATAGGGCAATCTGCCGCTCTGATCGGCTCAACCGGACAGTTTGCTGTCTCCCTGGTGCTCAGGTCTGGCATGTTGCTGACAGAGTGAATGGATTATTGGGAGGGGCTGGGGATGAACCAGCGGTCATGGTCCAGGTTGGTACCAATGACAAAGTAAGAGGAAGATGGAAGGTCCTAAAGAATGATTTCAGGGAATTAGGTAGCAAACTTAAGAAAAGGACCTCCAAGGTGGTATTCTCTGAGATATTACCTGTGCCAAGCCATTGGCGGATCGGAGGGGGGGTGGGCGCAACGGGGCAATTGCCCGCTCCCCCCCCCCCCCCGAGAAAATATTGCTGCCTGAGGCTCTCCCCTGCCGGCCTATGCAGGGCTGGTGCTATCTAAGCACCAGCCCTGCTGATTGCCTTCACGGACCAGAGGGGAGATCAGTGATCTCCCTCCCCGGCCCACAGGCATATTGCGAGGGAGAAAGAGGGAGAAAGAGAACCCGGGGGAGCTCTTACCTGCAGCTCCGCCGGGTTCTCCTCTCGCGAGCACGGAGCGTTACCATGGCAACGCTTCGTTCTCGCGAGAGTGAACTCTAGCCTGAGCTGCAGGTTAGAGTTCACTCCCCCACTAGAACCACCAGGGACTGGAAGAGAAAGCAGTGTCTCCCCCTCCCTCCGCAAAGGTAAGAAGGGAGGGGGGACATTAGCTATATTTAGTTAGTTATTATTTAATAATTAAAACCAAAAAAATGATCTTTAATCTGCCCCCCTATCCCTTCACACACTGCACCACACACAGCCCCCCTTACATACACAGCCCCCCCTTACACACACAGCCCCCCCTTACATACACAGCCCCCCTTACATGCACAGCCCCCCCTTACATGCACAGCCCCCCCTTACATGCACAGCCCCCCCTTACATGCTGTCAGGATCGGGACAGGGATCCAACACGCAGAGTACAAAGAGTGGAAAGGTACGTATACCGGGCCTTAGAATGGCCGGACTAACGTACCGAGAGTAATAGAGAATAGTCAGAGACAAGCCGAGGTCGAGGGAACGAGAAGACAGAGAAGCGAGAGACAAGCCGGGTCAAGGGATAACAGAGATAAGCAGGGTAGTACAACAAGCCGAGTCAAAACCAATAGAGCAAACTAGAATACCAGAGCACTGAGTGACTAGACAAGCTAGAACCACGACAGGGCAATGAGCTGAAGTGAGAAGTAAGCTTAAATACCCTGGCTCCGGATGGTAGACACGCCTCTGACAAGTACCGATTGGATATCGGGCACTTGAGTGACAGATCGCTCGTGATAGCGTCATGACGTCACGTATTGAGCGTCCTGCTAGAAAAGGACGTGGATTCCTCGCGGTCGGTGTTTAAGTGACTGGATGAACCGCGAGGAACGAAGGAAACAGCTCGTTTGGACGGATAAACTACTAAGTCTCTACCTCTTTTAGAGGTAGAGACCTCAGGTACCCTGACAGTACCCCCCCTCTCAGATACGCCCACCGGGCGGAAGGAACCGGGACGAGATGGGAAGCGGAGGTGAAATGCTCTGCGAAGGCGAGAAGCATGAACGTCCTCCTGAGGTACCCAACTCCTCTCCTCAGGACCATATCCCCTCCAGTTGACCAGATATTGCAATTTACCCCTTGAAATTCTGGAATCAATGATGGAGCTGACCTCGTACTCCTCCCGACCCTCCACCTGAACAGGACGAGGTGAGGAAACCTTAGAGGAGAATTTGTTGCAAATAAGAGGTTTCAACAAGGAGACATGAAAAGAGTTAGGAATGCGTAAGGCAGGTGGCAGAGCAAGGCGATACGCAACCGGGTTGATACGAGTGAGAACCCTGTAAGGACCTATGTAGCGAGGAGCAAATTTCATAGATGGAACTTTTAGGCGAATATTCTTAGTGCTCAACCACACCCTATCCCCAGGAACAAAGACCGGAGCCGCTCTTCTATGCTTGTCAGCGTGTCTCTTGAACAATGAGGAATTATGTAACAGAATTTGCCGAGTCTGATCCCATAATTTCTTCAGGTTGGCGACATGATCATCAACCGACGGTATCCCCTGAGAAGAGGAAACCGAAGGAAAAATTGAAGGATGAAAGCCATAGTTCATGAAGAAAGGGCTAGAGCGAGTTGAATCACAAACAAGGTTATTGTGTGCGAACTCCGCCCAAGGAATCAAACCGACCCAATCGTCCTGGTGTTCGGAAACAAAGCAACGTAGATACTGCTCGATCTTTTGATTGGTGCGTTCAGCAGCTCCGTTAGACTGAGGGTGATAGGCAGAGGAGAAGTTCAATTTGATTCCCATTTGAGAACAAAAGGATCTCCAGAAACGTGAGACAAATTGAGAACCTCTATCAGAAACAATCTCCGAAGGAATCCCATGTAGGCGAAAAACTTCTCTCGCAAAAATCTCTGCCAATTCAGGAGAAGTCGGAAGTTTAGGTAATGGCACGAAATGGGCCATCTTTGTAAATCTATCCACCACCGTGAGAATAACAGTCTGTCTCTTGGAAGCAGGCAAATCTACGATAAAGTCTATGGACAAGCAGGACCAAGGTTTCTCAGGAATGTCCAAGGGGTGTAACAGACCACAAGGAGATGTATGAGGTTGTTTAGTCTTAGCACAAGTCTCACAAGCTGCGACGAACTCCTCAATATCTTTTCGTAGTGAAGGCCACCAGAAATCCTTGGATATCAGAGAGTATGTCTTGCGAATACCAGGATGGCCAGCTACTTTACTTTCGTGAAAACATTGTAAGAGCTCCAGTTGGAGTTCAGGAGGGACAAAGTTTCTACCCTCAGGAGTGTTTCCGGGTGCCAGATGTTGTGACTTCAAGATCTGGTCAAGTAGCGGGGAATGGATTTTGAGACTGGTATTAGCAATAATATTGCATTTGGGTACAATGGAGGACAAAAGTGGTTCAACTGAAGCAGAAGGCTCATATTGGCGAGATAGCGCATCGGCTTTAGAATTTTTTGACCCAGGTCTGTAAGTCAGAACGTAATTGAAATGGGTAAGAAATAACGACCAACGAGCCTGCCTGGAGGACAAACGCTTGGCCTCTCCGATATAAGACAAATTTTTGTGGTCCGTTAGAATGGTAACAGGATGTAATGTACCTTCCAATAAATGTCTCCACTCTTTCAAAGCCTTGATAACCGCTAGTAATTCTCTGTCACCAATGTCATATCTGCTCTCTGTACCAGACAATTTTTTAGAGAAAAATCCACATGGATGTAATGGTTTATCAACACCCAACCTTTGAGATAGGACAGCACCTAAACCAGTCTCTGATGCGTCTACCTCAAGTAGAAAAGGCAGGGAAGTGTCGGGGTGAACTAAAATTGGAGCGGAAGCGAAAAGTTCCTTGAGAGTTTTGAACGCAAGAAGAGCTTCAGTAGTCCAATTCTTAGTATCAGCCCCCTGTTTGGTCATATTGGTGATAGGTGCGATAATTGAAGAATAACCCTTAATAAAGCGCCTTTAATAATTAGAAAAACCAATAAATCTCTGTACGGCTTTAAGACCTTTGGGTAAAGGCCACTCTAGAATGGACTGGAGCTTATCCGGATCCATCTTAAATCCCTCTCCCGAGATCACATAGCCGAGAAAGGTTACCTGGGTTTGATCAAAGCTACATTTCTCCAACTTGCAGTATAATCCATGCTGGAGAAGCTTGTGCAAAACCCTCCTGACTTGCTTGTGATGAGTCTCAATCTCACTAGAATGTATGAGTATATCATCTAGGTATACAATGACGCAATCTTGCTGAAATTCCCTAAGAATCTCATTTATCAGATCCTGGAATACAGCTGGTGCATTGCATAACCCAAAAGGCATGACAGTATATTCATAGTGGCCATATCGAGTATTGAATGCCGTCATCCACTCATGTCCCTGCTGGATTCTCACCAAGTTATATGCCCCTCTGAGATCTAACTTGGTGAAAATTGTAGAGCCCTTCAAACGATCGAAGAGTTCGGTGATCAAGGGAATCGGGTAGGCATTCTTAATGGTTATCTTATTTAGGCCTCGATAATCAATACAAGGTCTTAAAGAACCATCCTTCTTTTTAACAAAAAAAAATCCAGCCCCGGCAGGGGAGGAGGACCTCCTAATGAATCCCTTGTCTAAATTTTCGTGAATATACTCCTCTAGAACTGAGTTCTCTTTCGTAGATAACGGGTATACATGACCTCTGGGCGGCATGGTACCAGGGAGTAGGTTAATTTTGCAATCAAATGACCTGTGTGGGGGTAAGGTATCGGCTTTCTTTTTGTCAAACACTGCCTTTAAATCTAGATACTGAGACGGAATTTGTGTCTCTGTAGGGTTGTCAGAGTTAGTCGCGGTGTTGGTTAAGCAGAGAGGTGAGACCTTCCGCAAGCATCTCTCTTGACAATTCTGTCCCCATGAAACTATCTCCCCTGACTCCCAATTAATAATAGGGTTATGTCTCCTCAACCAGGAGTACCCCAGGACTATGGGAATAGACGGAGACGAAATGAGCAGTAAGGATATGTCCTCTCTATGTAGGATGCCAGCAGTTAAGTTAATCGGTATGGTCTCACGGAAAATGACAGGCTCAAGTAACGGTCTACCATCGATGGCCTCAACAGCCAGTGGTGTCTCTTTTAACTGGGATGGAATAGCATGCTTGGCAGCAAAACCCTGATCTATAAAGCTCTCAGCAGCTCCAGAATCGATTAGTGCCATAGTCTTGACTACTCCCTTTTCCCACTTTAAAGAAACGGGTAACAGAAGCCTGAACTCTTTGTAGTTGTGAATAGAGGACAAAGTAGAAACACCCAAGGCCTGTCCTCTAGAGAAACTTAGGTGCGAGCGTTTCCCGAACGATTAGGACAATTTAGGCGTAAATGACCTCTGACTCCACAATACATACATAAACCCTCCCTTCTTCTGTACTGTCTCTCCCTCTCTGTGAGATGAGTACTGCCTATCTGCATAGGTTCAGAAATACGTAAGTCCTTGTAACGGAGCTCCGTGTACTCCGACCGAGTACCCTCCGTTGATGGATGCTCCTAGCGCTCTCAGAGGACTCCAAGCACTGCAGACGACACCACAACCACCGCAGACTCCACAACCGCCGTAGCTTCACTGGAGCTGCGCCGTCTTCCTTCCACCCTGGATCGGCTTCTGTCCTCCAGGACCGTGTGGGGAAGACCTCTCCTCCAGGAGAGCGTATCTGGAACAAGCTCTTAAAAGAGCTAAGTGATTAAGAGCTCAGGGGAATATGCAGAGCATAGCAATCCCCAGTGTGATATAGCAGTTCCCTCCAATAACGAGACACGGCTACGTATTGAGGGTCAGAAGAGGTCTGAGGTCTGGAACACCCAGCCTGGCTTTTATTGAGGTTACATGCAAATAGGACACTCCCAGGGGGAGGCATAAAATCACCAATCACACATCTGGTGCAGCCCACACATTCCCTCCCCTCAGATAAACAGTTAAACCAATTATTACATACAATAAAAATACAGTTTTTACACACACACTGTAACTTTAAAACCATACATCCAATTTCAATAAAAGTTGCATATTCAGACTCAGCATACATCAAACATAAACACTTCCAAAAATCAGCCAAATCCCTCCAGTGGATCAAAAGTTAGCTGGAAGTCCTTTATGACCGACCGCAAGCACAATTTCCTGCCCAAAACAGTTCCATAGATTTGGGCTGTGCGGTCGGTCAATTTCATGCGAAAAAACGACTAAGTCCCATTTCGAACGGGACTTAGTCTCTGGAGCTGCAAGTTCCGTATGGGAGAAGGTAAGGGTCAGCGGTGTTCGGCAAAATGTGTAGCCGATTTCAGTTCCACAGAATCTTTAGCATACACCGCTGACCGCATTCGAGGAAACCAAGATGGCCGCCGCCACGTGCAATTGACCGGCAGTAACCTCACAGCCTGGGAGGTAAATTGCCTGCACACTTTAGCTTCTGGGTGGTCTGCCTGTGTGGTACTTGGTTCAGTAAGCCCTATTTACTGAACCAAGTGGGGGAAAGCCAGGGGCAAGTTATTTTACCGGTCTGGGGACATAGTCTTAAAGGGGCATTGTTCAGTAAAGTCACAATATGTCCCCAGACGGTTCTTAAAGGGCCATACACACCCATAAATGTTAATAAGTTTTCAGGGGCCCAATCTTCCAGGGGCCATAGTCATGAGGCAGGAGGCTGGCAAACATGCTTCTCCACAATCCAGGGAAGCAGGGCAATTTCTCATTTAAAGGGCCAGTTACAAATAGCGATTTGTAACACATCTCCCCTTTGGGGGGAAGACTAACCAGGCACCTGACCTTCTGTCGGTCAGTGCCTCCGTTAGTCGATCCACCAACCCACAATAAACAGATGTCCGAGTAGCCCCCCCACAACATCAAAGTACAGGAACAGCCCACCCACAACACACAGTCACTGCACCTGGGTATTTGGCTGTGGTAATGAGGCCACATGCCAAGGGTACTTGAAGGGCAGAGGCCAACTGCACTCTGCCCAGATGCCAGCTCTTCTGCTGGGGTAGCCTGCAGGACATCAGGCTCTGGACCAGGGACAAAGGTAGGGCAGAGGCCGACTGCACTCTGCCCAGCTGCCAGCTCTTCTGCTGGGGTAGCCTGCAGGACATCAGGCTCTGGACCAGGGAAAAAGGTAGGGCAGAGGCCGACTGCACTCTGCCCAGCTGCCAGCTCTTCTGCTGGGGTAGCCTGCAGGACATCAGGCTCTGGACCAGGGACAAAGGTAGGGCAGAGGCCGACTGCACTCTGCCCAGCTGCCAGCTCTTCTGCTGGGGTAGCCTGCAGGACATCAGGCTCTGGACCAGGGACAAAGGTAGGGCAGAGGCCGACTGCACTCTGCCCAGCTGCCAGCTCTTCGGCTGGGGTAGCCTGCGGGACATCCGGCTCTGGACCAGGGACAAAGGTAGGGCAGAGGCCGACTGCACTCTGCCCAGCTGCCAGCTCGTCTGCTGGGATGCTTGGGACATAGTCCGGCTCAGTAGCCAAGGGAACATGGACGTCAGTAGGGGTTAACATTGCCTCTGTTAACTCTGGTGCCACGCTAGGAGTTACCTGGGGAGGGGAATTTGTACTTACCCCCTCCTCTGGGTGTCCCGGTGAGGGTAGTTGGGGATCTGGAAAGGCTGTCCAGCATCCCTGTAGGTCAGGCACAGAGACCACGGTCCCATCTGCGCCGTCTGGGGGATTGGTGTCTCCCCTTGTTAGGGTAAGCTGCCGCTGGGGAGAGGGGGTGCTGTGCTCCTTTCCCGGAAACACAGGCTGCCGCTGGAGAGGGAGACCGCCTGTCTCCACTCCCGTAACATTGTCCTGTTGCTGTAGAGAGGGACCAACTGTCTCTGCTCTCTGTAGGACACACTGCTGCTGGGGGGGAAGGTCGGCACCTTCGGCCCCCTGGGGTACACACTGCCGCTGGAGAGGGAGACCGCCTGTCTCCACTCCCTTACCATTGTCCTGTTGCTGTAGAGAGGGACCAACTGTCTCTGCTCTCTGTAGGACACACTGCTGCTGGGGGGGAAGGACGGCACCTTCGGCTCCCTGACACTCACTCTGGGGTTGGGGATCTTCCCAGTTAACATCTACGATATCCTTCCAGCTGAAGGGCTCTAGACCTGGTTCTGCTTGTCGGGTAGGTTGGGGCTGCACGGAGCTGAGCAGGTGTAGGTAGTCTTGCTCCAGCTCCCACTCCCTTGTTACCAGGTGGGTCATGTCTTCTCTCACCTCTCGTTCGTCAGCCCAGACATACATGCCCATCCGGTAGTCGTAGATGTCCCAGAACCTAGACTCCTCCGTGCTGCCGAAATCAGGCTCCTCCTCCATGGCGTCCAGAAGTAGACCAGGACCATCATAATCATCCCCCTCCGGTAAGTCGTGCTCGGCTGTCCAGGGAGTAAGTCGAATGGTATGCCACCAGAGGGCCTGGTATGCGTTGTCTAGCCCGATCTCTCGCCATACCAGGGTCTCTAGTCTTGCCACCCATTCATCCAGGGGCTGCTCTCCCAATAGACACATTCGCATTGCCACACGCCTCTGTAGCCGCTGCTCATCACTGGGGAGACTCTCACCTCGCCGCCACTGGGCATCTTCCAGGGCATCATACCAGAGTTCCCTTCTGGCTACATCCCTGTAATCTGCGGCCTCCTTCTCCTCCTCATCATGGAACGCTGTCCGCAAACCAGCTGATTCCATCCTGTTGTAGTCAGGGGCGCTGCCCAATGGCTAGCGTTGCCCTCAATTGTAACTCCAAACGTTACCAGTGTCTCTGAGCTGCTTCTCCTCGCACTAGGACGCCATCCCACCGCTGCCACCAATGTAACGGAGCTCCGTGTACTCCGACCGAGTACCCTCCGTTGATGGATGCTCCTAGCGCTCTCAGAGGACTCCAAGCACTGCAGACGACACCACAACCACCGCAGACTCCACAACCGCCGTAGCTTCACTGGAGCTGCGCCGTCTTCCTTCCACCCTGGATCGGCTTCTGTCCTCCAGGACCGTGTGGGGAAGACCTCTCCTCCAGGAGAGCGTATCTGGAACAAGCTCTTAAAAGAGCTAAGTGATTAAGAGCTCAGGGGAATATGCAGAGCATAGCAATCCCCAGTGTGATATAGCAGTTCCCTCCAATAACGAGACACGGCTACGTATTGAGGGTCAGAAGAGGTCTGAGGTCTGGAACACCCAGCCTGGCTTTTATTGAGGTTACATGCAAATAGGACACTCCCAGGGGGAGGCATAAAATCACCAATCACACATCTGGTGCAGCCCACACATTCCCTCCCCTCAGATAAACAGTTAAACCAATTATTACATACAATAAAAATACAGTTTTTACACACACACTGTAACTTTAAAACCATACATCCAATTTCAATAAAAGTTGCATATTCAGACTCAGCATACATCAAACATAAACACTTCCAAAAATCAGCCAAATCCCTCCAGTGGATCAAAAGTTAGCTGGAAGTCCTTTATGACCGACCGCAAGCACAATTTCCTGCCCAAAACAGTTCCATAGATTTGGGCTGTGCGGTCGGTCAATTTCATGCGAAAAAACGACTAAGTCCCATTTCGAACGGGACTTAGTCTCTGGAGCTGCAAGTTCCGTATGGGAGAAGGTAAGGGTCAGCGGTGTTCGGCAAAATGTGTAGCCGATTTCAGTTCCACAGAATCTTTAGCATACACCGCTGACCGCATTCGAGGAAACCAAGATGGCCGCCGCCACGTGCAATTGACCGGCAGTAACCTCACAGCCTGGGAGGTAAATTGCCTGCACACTTTAGCTTCTGGGTGGTCTGCCTGTGTGGTACTTGGTTCAGTAAGCCCTATTTACTGAACCAAGTGGGGGAAAGCCAGGGGCAAGTTATTTTACCGGTCTGGGGACATAGTCTTAAAGGGGCATTGTTCAGTAAAGTCACAATATGTCCCCAGACGGTTCTTAAAGGGCCATACACACCCATAAATGTTAATAAGTTTTCAGGGGCCCAATCTTCCAGGGGCCATAGTCATGAGGCAGGAGGCTGGCAAACATGCTTCTCCACAATCCAGGGAAGCAGGGCAATTTCTCATTTAAAGGGCCAGTTACAAATAGCGATTTGTAACACATCTCCCCTTTGGGGGGAAGACTAACCAGGCACCTGACCTTCTGTCGGTCAGTGCCTCCGTTAGTCGATCCACCAACCCACAATAAACAGATGTCCGAGTAGCCCCCCCACAACATCAAAGTACAGGAACAGCCCACCCACAACACACAGTCACTGCACCTGGGTATTTGGCTGTGGTAATGAGGCCACATGCCAAGGGTACTTGAAGGGCAGAGGCCAACTGCACTCTGCCCAGATGCCAGCTCTTCTGCTGGGGTAGCCTGCAGGACATCAGGCTCTGGACCAGGGACAAAGGTAGGGCAGAGGCCGACTGCACTCTGCCCAGCTGCCAGCTCTTCTGCTGGGGTAGCCTGCAGGACATCAGGCTCTGGACCAGGGAAAAAGGTAGGGCAGAGGCCGACTGCACTCTGCCCAGCTGCCAGCTCTTCTGCTGGGGTAGCCTGCAGGACATCAGGCTCTGGACCAGGGACAAAGGTAGGGCAGAGGCCGACTGCACTCTGCCCAGCTGCCAGCTCTTCTGCTGGGGTAGCCTGCAGGACATCAGGCTCTGGACCAGGGACAAAGGTAGGGCAGAGGCCGACTGCACTCTGCCCAGCTGCCAGCTCTTCGGCTGGGGTAGCCTGCGGGACATCCGGCTCTGGACCAGGGACAAAGGTAGGGCAGAGGCCGACTGCACTCTGCCCAGCTGCCAGCTCGTCTGCTGGGATGCTTGGGACATAGTCCGGCTCAGTAGCCAAGGGAACATGGACGTCAGTAGGGGTTAACATTGCCTCTGTTAACTCTGGTGCCACGCTAGGAGTTACCTGGGGAGGGGAATTTGTACTTACCCCCTCCTCTGGGTGTCCCGGTGAGGGTAGTTGGGGATCTGGAAAGGCTGTCCAGCATCCCTGTAGGTCAGGCACAGAGACCACGGTCCCATCTGCGCCGTCTGGGGGATTGGTGTCTCCCCTTGTTAGGGTAAGCTGCCGCTGGGGAGAGGGGGTGCTGTGCTCCTTTCCCGGAAACACAGGCTGCCGCTGGAGAGGGAGACCGCCTGTCTCCACTCCCGTAACATTGTCCTGTTGCTGTAGAGAGGGACCAACTGTCTCTGCTCTCTGTAGGACACACTGCTGCTGGGGGGGAAGGTCGGCACCTTCGGCCCCCTGGGGTACACACTGCCGCTGGAGAGGGAGACCGCCTGTCTCCACTCCCTTACCATTGTCCTGTTGCTGTAGAGAGGGACCAACTGTCTCTGCTCTCTGTAGGACACACTGCTGCTGGGGGGGAAGGACGGCACCTTCGGCTCCCTGACACTCACTCTGGGGTTGGGGATCTTCCCAGTTAACATCTACGATATCCTTCCAGCTGAAGGGCTCTAGACCTGGTTCTGCTTGTCGGGTAGGTTGGGGCTGCACGGAGCTGAGCAGGTGTAGGTAGTCTTGCTCCAGCTCCCACTCCCTTGTTACCAGGTGGGTCATGTCTTCTCTCACCTCTCGTTCGTCAGCCCAGACATACATGCCCATCCGGTAGTCGTAGATGTCCCAGAACCTAGACTCCTCCGTGCTGCCGAAATCAGGCTCCTCCTCCATGGCGTCCAGAAGTAGACCAGGACCATCATAATCATCCCCCTCCGGTAAGTCGTGCTCGGCTGTCCAGGGAGTAAGTCGAATGGTATGCCACCAGAGGGCCTGGTATGCGTTGTCTAGCCCGATCTCTCGCCATACCAGGGTCTCTAGTCTTGCCACCCATTCATCCAGGGGCTGCTCTCCCAATAGACACATTCGCATTGCCACACGCCTCTGTAGCCGCTGCTCATCACTGGGGAGACTCTCACCTCGCCGCCACTGGGCATCTTCCAGGGCATCATACCAGAGTTCCCTTCTGGCTACATCCCTGTAATCTGCGGCCTCCTTCTCCTCCTCATCATGGAACGCTGTCCGCAAACCAGCTGATTCCATCCTGTTGTAGTCAGGGGCGCTGCCCAATGGCTAGCGTTGCCCTCAATTGTAACTCCAAACGTTACCAGTGTCTCTGAGCTGCTTCTCCTCGCACTAGGACGCCATCCCACCGCTGCCACCAATGTAACGGAGCTCCGTGTACTCCGACCGAGTACCCTCCGTTGATGGATGCTCCTAGCGCTCTCAGAGGACTCCAAGCACTGCAGACGACACCACAACCACCGCAGACTCCACAACCGCCGTAGCTTCACTGGAGCTGCGCCGTCTTCCTTCCACCCTGGATCGGCTTCTGTCCTCCAGGACCGTGTGGGGAAGACCTCTCCTCCAGGAGAGCGTATCTGGAACAAGCTCTTAAAAGAGCTAAGTGATTAAGAGCTCAGGGGAATATGCAGAGCATAGCAATCCCCAGTGTGATATAGCAGTTCCCTCCAATAACGAGACACGGCTACGTATTGAGGGTCAGAAGAGGTCTGAGGTCTGGAACACCCAGCCTGGCTTTTATTGAGGTTACATGCAAATAGGACACTCCCAGGGGGAGGCATAAAATCACCAATCACACATCTGGTGCAGCCCACACATTCCCTCCCCTCAGATAAACAGTTAAACCAATTATTACATACAATAAAAATACAGTTTTTACACACACACTGTAACTTTAAAACCATACATCCAATTTCAATAAAAGTTGCATATTCAGACTCAGCATACATCAAACATAAACACTTCCAAAAATCAGCCAAATCCCTCCAGTGGATCAAAAGTTAGCTGGAAGTCCTTTATGACCGACCGCAAGCACAATTTCCTGCCCAAAACAGTTCCATAGATTTGGGCTGTGCGGTCGGTCAATTTCATGCGAAAAAACGACTAAGTCCCATTTCGAACGGGACTTAGTCTCTGGAGCTGCAAGTTCCGTATGGGAGAAGGTAAGGGTCAGCGGTGTTCGGCAAAATGTGTAGCCGATTTCAGTTCCACAGAATCTTTAGCATACACCGCTGACCGCATTCGAGGAAACCAAGATGGCCGCCGCCACGTGCAATTGACCGGCAGTAACCTCACAGCCTGGGAGGTAAATTGCCTGCACACTTTAGCTTCTGGGTGGTCTGCCTGTGTGGTACTTGGTTCAGTAAGCCCTATTTACTGAACCAAGTGGGGGAAAGCCAGGGGCAAGTTATTTTACCGGTCTGGGGACATAGTCTTAAAGGGGCATTGTTCAGTAAAGTCACAATATGTCCCCAGACGGTTCTTAAAGGGCCATACACACCCATAAATGTTAATAAGTTTTCAGGGGCCCAATCTTCCAGGGGCCATAGTCATGAGGCAGGAGGCTGGCAAACATGCTTCTCCACAATCCAGGGAAGCAGGGCAATTTCTCATTTAAAGGGCCAGTTACAAATAGCGATTTGTAACAGTCCTCGAACTCAGAATTTTGAAAGGTAGGCGCTAGTTTAAAGGAGGGTCTACGGGTCCTATCTCGAGTGTTCTGCCTCTCTCTTAGGCGTTCATCAATACGAGATATAAAAGAAATTAAATCCTCCAAATTCTCAGGGAGTTCTCTAGTAGCGACCTCGTCAAGAATTACATCTGATAACCCATTCAGAAACACATCTATATAAGCCTGTTCGTTCCACTTAACTTCTGCCGCCAAGGACCTGAACTCTAGTGCATAATCCACAAGTGTTCGATCGTCCTGTCTAAGGCGCAACAGTAATCTAGCTGCATTGACCTTTCTACCAGGAGGGTCAAAAGTTCTTCTAAACGCAGCTACAAAGGCATTATAATTATAGACTAGTGGATTATCATTCTCCCATAAAGGATTGGCCCATCTCAGAGCTTTCTCAATGAGTAAAGTAATAACAAATCCAACCTTCGCTCTATCTGTAGGATAAGAGCGGGGTTGTAATTCGAAATGGATGCTAATCTGGTTCAGAAAGCCACGACACTTCTCCGGTGACCCGCCATAACGTACTGGTGGGGTAATACGGGAAGAAGCACCTACAGTGGCTACCTCTAGACCTGAGACTGCAGGAGAAATAGAAGGAGTACGTGTCTCCTCAGGTGGGTTACTAGCACGAGACAAAAGTGCCTGTAGTGCTAGAGCCATCTGATCCATCCTATGCTCCATGGCGTCAAACCTGGGATCAGAAGAACCAAGCTGACTGTTTGTACCTGCAGGATCCATTGGCCCTGTCGTAATGTCAGGATCGGGACAGGGATCCAACACGCAGAGTACAAAGAGTGGAAAGGTACGTATACCGGGCCTTAGAATGGCCGGACTAACGTACCGAGAGTAATAGAGAATAGTCAGAGACAAGCCGAGGTCGAGGGAACGAGAAGACAGAGAAGCGAGAGACAAGCCGGGTCAAGGGATAACAGAGATAAGCAGGGTAGTACAACAAGCCGAGTCAAAACCAATAGAGCAAACTAGAATACCAGAGCACTGAGTGACTAGACAAGCTAGAACCACGACAGGGCAATGAGCTGAAGTGAGAAGTAAGCTTAAATACCCTGGCTCCGGATGGTAGACACGCCTCTGACAAGTACCGATTGGATATCGGGCACTTGAGTGACAGATCGCTCGTGATAGCGTCATGACGTCACGTATTGAGCGTCCTGCTAGAAAAGGACGTGGATTCCTCGCGGTCGGTGTTTAAGTGACTGGATGAACCGCGAGGAACGAAGGAAACAGCTCGTTTGGACGGATAAACTACTAAGTCTCTACCTCTTTTAGAGGTAGAGACCTCAGGTACCCTGACACATGCACAGCCCCCCCTTACATGCACAGCCCCCCCTTACATGCACAGCCCCCCCTTACACACACAGCCCCCCCTTACACACACAGCCCCCGTTACACACACAGCCCTCCTATTACATACACAGCCCCCCCTTACATACACAGCCCCCCCTTACATACACAGCCCCCAATACACACACTGCCCCCAATACACACACTGCCCCAATACACACACTGCCCCAATACACACTCTGCCCCAATACACACTCTGCCCCAATACACACTCTGCCCCAATACACACACTGCCCCAATACACACACTGCCCCAATACACACACTGCCCCAATACACACACAGCCCCCCATACATACACACAAACACACTGCACCCTTAACACACAGACACACTGCACCCTTAACACACAAACACACTGCTCCCAATATACAAATTGCTACCCCATACATACACTTCACCCCTCTCACACACGCACTACCCCTCCATACACATACTGCGACCCTCACATACACTGCACCACTCACACACACACACACACACACACACACACTACAGCCTCTATCCCAGCAGACCCTGGGTAAGTTATCAAACGTTTTTTTAAACGGTTTGACTACTTACTCTGGGAGGGCACCACAGCAAATCCTGGCACCAAAACCACTACAGAGAGCTGTAGTGGTTATTGTGCCTGGATTGTTTCTTAAAATGATCTGCCAGTGCCCCTCCCGAGATTAGCTTCTGGATCTGCCACTGTGCCACGCGCTACAGTGGAAAGGCAGCGGGAGATTAGAGAGGTTAATGCGTGGCTGAAGTCTTGGTACAGGAAGGAGGGTTTGGGGTTTTTAGAACACTGGGCCGACTTTGCGATTGGGTACAACCTTTATAGTAGTGATGGATTGCACCTAAACGGGAGAGGGTCTGCAGTGCTGGGGGATAGGATGGCTAGAAGGTTGGAGGAGATTTTAAACTAGTAGTAGGGGGGGAGGGTCATAGCAATTTTCAAAATGGAGATAGGACAGAAAGGAGATGGGCTTTAGCACAGTATAAGGAGGGTGGAGACGGGGGGAGGGGCAAGCTCAGAACAGAGAAGCTATGTAATGTTGATAATTCACAAAATATACAAGTGACGCATGATATCAAATGTATGCTTACTAATGCAAGGAGCCTAAATAACAAAATGGGGGAACTAGAGGCATTAGCATACACTAAACAATATGATCTAATAGGCATAACTGAAACATGGTGGGATGAGACACATGGTTGGGCAGTTAACTTAAATGGGTACATGTTATTTAGGAAGGATATGAAAAACAAGAAGGGTGGTGGGGTATGTTTGTATGTCAACCATGATTTAAAGCCAAATCTTAAGCAAATGGAATGCGATGAGGAAAATGTGGAAAGTTTATGGGTAAATATCTGCTTGGGGGAAAAGAAGGGAAACCAACTATTGGTTGGGATATGTTATAAACCACCTAATGTTAATATTGACGAGGAACAACAGCTGTTTGAGCAAATTGAGAAAGCTGCAAATCTGGGTAACACTTTAATTATTGGAGATTTTAAAGGGACTCTATAGTCAACATATAAAAGCAAGAAAGACAGGTCCCCCAGCCTTCCTTCTTGCTTTTATATGAACTTTCATGGATGAAAAATTATTTTCGAGGTTTTTTTATATTAAAAACTTACCTCCGTTCCAGCGCCGAGCTCCCAGCCAGGCTGGCCCAATAGGACATTCGTCATCGCGATGTGGTGCGCATGCGCGGTTTCGCGCTGCACCAATCGCGTTCTTCATAGAGCGGCATTGACAGCCGCCCTATGAAGAACCTGAGCGCTTTACCGCGCATGTGCGCGGAATGCGCGTTCGCGAGCTGAGCTGTCTGACTGACAGCTCAGCTCACTTTCTAAAACTAACAAACTACTGTCCCCCCCCGGCCCCCACCCCTGAGCGGCGGATGGGGGCCCTAAAATTCACAATAGGGGGGGGGCCTACTGTGTCAGTGTCCTTCAAGCGGCTCTGTCAGGCCTTCCTTCAGCGTTTGCTCTGCAGAACTGTTCCAGTGCACATTGCCACTCATATCTGGTGTCTCTATAGTGTGCTTTTACAAAGAAAAAAGGTTTCCAGTGTAAGCTAATAGCAGCCAGTCAGTGTCCTTCAAGCG
Organism: Pelobates fuscus; assembly: GCF_036172605.1. Taxonomy (NCBI): domain Eukaryota; kingdom Metazoa; phylum Chordata; class Amphibia; order Anura; family Pelobatidae; genus Pelobates; species Pelobates fuscus. Next base: position 187,866,304 of record NC_086323.1, read on the forward strand.
GCTCTGTCAGTCCTTCCTTTAGCGTGTGCTCTGCAGAACTGTTCCAGAACACATTGCCACTCATATCTGGTATCTCTATAGCGTGCTTTTACAAAGAAAAAAGGTTTCCAGTGTAAGCTAATAGCAGCCAGTCAGTGTCCTTCAAGAGGCTCTGTCAGGCCTACAGTGTGTGCTCTGCAGACCGGTGCCAGTGCACATTGCCACTCATATCTGGTATCTCTATAGCGTGCTTTTACAAAGAAAAAAGGTTTCCAGTGTAAGCTAATAGCAGCCAGTCAGTGTCCTTCAAGCGGCTCTGTTAGTCCTTCCTTCAGCGTGTGCTCTGCAGAACTGTTCCAGTGCACATTGCCACTCATATCTGGTGTCTCTATAGCTTGCTTTTACAAAGAAAAAAGGTTTCCAGTGTAAGCTAATAGCAGCCAGTCAGTGTCCTTCAATCGGCTCTGTCAGGCCTTCCTTCAGCGTGTGCTCTGCAGAACTGTTCCAGTGCACATTGCCACTCATATCTGGTGTCTCTATAGTGTGCTTTTACAAAGAAAAAAGGTTTCCAATGTAAGCTAATAGCAGCCAGTCAGTGTCCTTCAATTCCACTCATTGGTCACATTGCCACTCATATCTGGTCTCACAGTAGCTTGCACGCATAGTACCACTAATCCCCAAAAAAATGACAGGCAGAGGCAGGCCACCCCGCAGGGGCCGTCGTGGTCGTGGTGCTGTGATTCCCTTTTGCCCTAGAATTATGCCCAGTTTTCAGAAGCCACGTACCCTGAACTTGAAAAGTTCTGAGGACATAGTTGACTGGCTAACACAGGACACCCAATCTTCTACAGCCTCCGCTCGGAACCTTGACGCACCATCCTCCTCCAGCTTAGCTTCAGGCACCTCTCAAGATACCACTCACCCGCCTGCCGCCACCACCAAAACTAGCACCACAGACGCTTTACTTGGTATGTCAGAGGAGTTATTCACACATCCCTTGTAGTGTGGTGTGTGTCCGTGTCATGCTGTGTGTGAAGATCCTGTCCCTGGTGTCTGCTGGTGTGGTCGTGGATTTTGTCCCTGGTGGGTGAATCTACCGTCCTATCTAACTCTAAGTAACAGCTATAACATATTCAGTATAGAAAACAAGCGTCCAATAATAATTAACAATTAGAGGGCATTGGCATTGCTGTAGAGGGCATTGGATTCCAAGGCCTGTCCGCCGTGGGGGGATTGGAGCTGCAACGTCCCGTTCCCGGCAAAAGTGTAGTATGAAGTGAGTTCCGTGGCCTCTAGGTAGCGACTCGGTCCAAGGGCACTGCCGCAGAGGATCGGGGTTGAAACACTGCCGCAGTTTGTGGGTTCCAGCGGTGCCGGTTTTTGGATGCTGTGGGCGGGTTGTCTTGGGTCGAGGCTGTGCCGATAAGGCCCATGTTTTGGATGATAGTTGCGGCCTCCTTTACGTCCTGGGCTGTGTGAGTCACGTCTCCATGGAAGATGGTTAGGGACCGTGCGAGATGCCAGCGGTAGCGGATTTGGCGCTGCTGCAGTGAGCGGCCGAAATTCCCTGCGCCAGGCTAGGGTGCTGCCCGACAGGTCAGCATAAAAGTTGACCTCCATTTCCTCAAAGCGGTATGGCAGCTTGTCCCTGGACGCCGTTATCAGCGCCATTTTGTCCTTCATGTTTCGAAACTGGACTATAAGGTCCCTTGGGGCCGCTGAGGGTGCTTTCAGCGGTTTGGGCACGCGGAATATTCCCTCTATCTCCAGGGTTTTAGCCTGCCGTGGTGTCAGTAAGGCTGCTATCAGGCGCCTCACCATGTGTGGTAGCTCCTCTTCGGGGACGGTATCTGCGATCCCCCTTATTTTAAGGTTGTTGCGCCGTCGCGTGTCTTCCTGGGCCGCGAGTCGGCGTTCGTACATGAGGTTTTGTTGTTGTAGATCGTGGACTGCCGTTTGTAGGGATGCTATGTGTTTAGTGCTTTCCGTGGAGGTTTTTTCGAGGTCTCCAAGACGGCCTGTCAGGCCCTGTATATCCTTGCGAATAGTGGCCATATCAGCCATGAGGTTCCGCTGCAGATCCGCCAGGAGCTCTTTCATTATGGCAGTTGTCACCGGAGCGGCGTTAGGGTTCGGCCTTGGAGTCAGCGGTGCGGCTGCTAGTGCGGGTAAGTACCCCTCGCCCAGATCCATGGACTGGTCGTCGGAGAAGTCCGAGCATTCTCCCATGAGGGCCGCCATTTTGGACTCTTGCATGCTGTTTGCCTGCCGCCACATATCGCCGATGGACATCCCCTCGCGGGGTTTATCAGGTCTCATCTTCTTGCTTTTCTTCCCCATGGTAGGAGGTATAGTTTGGGGATCTTCCAGAGCCCAAAAGTGCCGGTATGGAAGGCTGTAAAATGCCGATTTGGGCCTTTGTTTCCAGGAGCTCAAAAGTCGTGCGACCGCTTGCTTTGGCAGTTAGGCTCCGCCTCCACCTCACCTTTATTAAGATGAACTTATCCGACACCAGTCCAGGTGTTAGTCCCCTTGAAACAACTTTTCCATCACTTTTTTGGCCAGAAAGAGTCCCTGTTGGTTTTAAAATTCGCCTGCCCATTGAAGTCAATGGCGGTTCGCCGGTTCGCGAACATTTGAGGAAGTTCGCGTTCGCCGACCAAAAATTTCGGGTTCGCGACATCACTATTGAATATGCTGTGCAATTGTCGGCACCTGTTCTAAAGAAGGATATTATGGCACTAGAAAAAGTGCAGAGGCAGGCTACAAAATTAATAAAAGGAATGGAACATATCAGCTATGAAGAAAGGTTAACAAATTTAAACCTATTAATTCAGAGAAATGTCGCCTGAGAGGGGATATGATAACATTATACAAATATATTCGGGGCCAATACAAACCATTGTGTGGAAATCTATTCATAAACCGGACTTTACATAGGACACGAGGCCATGCGTTTAGACTGGAAGAAAGAAGATTTAGTCTAAGGCAAAGGAAAGGTGTTTTTTTTTACTGTAAGAACAATCAGGATGTGGAATTCTCTGCCTGAAGAAGTGGTTTTATCAGAGTCCATACAGATGTTCAAACAGCTACTAGATGCATACTTGCAAAAACAGAATATACAAGGATATAATCTTTCAATGTAGGGTAATAACTGCTTGATCCAAGGATAAATCTGACTGCCATTCTGGGGTCAAGAATGATTTTTTTTCCTAGCTTGTTGCAAAATTGTGCTTCAAACTGGGTATTTTTTGCCTTTTTTTGGATCAACAGCAAAAAACAAATGTGAGGAAGGCTGAACTTGATGGACGCAAGTCTCTTTTCAGCTATGTAACTATGTAACTATGTAACTATGTTTAAATTTTTCCCAAGTTAAAACTGTCGTCACTTTCCAGTGACGAGCAATCAATATTCTAATAGCAATAAAACTATTTACTCCAAGATACTTACTATATTTCTCATAGCAGGCCAGTTCATGTGTAATAGAGCTATCTAAGGGGAAAACCATATATTCCCATAAGTCAGACATTTAAACACCGATCTCCAAATCTGGTTTATCTTAGAGCAGGATCACCAGATGTGTATATTTGAGCCCTTAGATAGCTGGCATCTCCAACGAGTGTCATTATACAGTGGGTAGATTTTATGAAGTCCTTCTGAAACATAGCACCATTTGTTGATTAACTTATAATAGGTTTCTAAAAAAATTAAGCAGTGTATACTTTTGGTATTAAGATAAAAGGCCTGGAGGCGGGGCTTAGCAGCCGAGACAGACAGTCGCACTATTCCGGAGCTCCGTGGCCCAAACGAGACAAAACTGACACAATCCCAAAGAATCGGCACCCGAACCACGGCAAAAGTCATAGACCTACACCCCAACGATATGGGTCGCAAAACCGGCAAGAAAATCCCGGGGAAAATCAACCCGGGACTGACTATAGGAGACATGTGGCGGCAGGCCCGAGGCGCAAACGAAGCCAGCATGGCGGCGCTCCACGGAGGCTGCTCAGACTTCTCCGACGATCTCTCAGGTGAGGAATACCTACCGGTCCACACAGCCAGACGGCCCTCACCACCGACCAATGCCTCTCCAGACTCCACTCCAGTGACAGTAGCGATCCTTAAACAAATGCTGGCAGACCATCACGATGACATACACAAAGAAATCATTGCACTGAGGGGGGATCTAAAAGGGGTGTCTAGCCGCCTAACTACGCTAGAAAATCGAACCGAAACGAACTCCGAGGACATACGGGAGCTCAAGCATGCGGTGCATGAACTGCGCTTGCAACAACGCTCTCACGACGTCCGCATGGCCGACATCGAGGATGCCAGGCGCCGAAATAACCTTAAGCTCAGGGGGCTCCCAGAGAACATCACGGACGCAGGCCTTCCACAGACAATCAAACGCCTGCTCGCCATGATCCTGCCACCGGCGCTAGCAGAGCACATCCACCCAGAACACTGCTTCAGAATCCCCAAGTCACCAAAGGCCCCGACTGGGTCCACCAGAGACACCATAATAGTTCTCCGAAAAGATTCCGACAAAATGGCGATACTAGATGCCATGCGGGGCAAGACGCCCCCACAGTATGAAGGCAGGACCCTAAACTTTTACGCAGACCTCTCCAGCGGCACCTTAGCTTGGAGACGGTCCCTCCAACCACTTACCACCCTACTCCGCCAAAAGGGCCTCAACTACCGCTGGCGACCAGCTCACACACTCACGGTCCCCCAGGGTCCTGACTCACACCAGATAAGGGACTTAAGCGATGCAGCACCACTTTTACTATCCTTAGGCCTCACCCTGGACTCCATCCAACCAGAAGCCCAGAAGAGCCAAGCATCCCCGCAACACAGCTGGGACCCATCCAAGACCGTCCCGTTCATCCCGCAGGGCCTCACACCGGACTACGCCACCATCACCACCTGAACAGCGGTGGGCGACCACAGGGACTATCGGTCCCGAGGACAAGCACACATATGGCAGAGGACTTATACCAGTTTTCCCTTTTTATCCTGGACTTTTTCCTGGAAACCAACTCCCACATATTAAGACCCTACCCAGGGTTGGTTCGATGGTACCGGGACTCTTGGACAGAGCATCACCGAACCCGTGTCATACTGGCCTGGTCACCAACCCTGCTGGACCTAATCACATGGCTTCAGCATTGCACGTCTTCACGCTGTCCCATACGAACTCGTTTTCTCCCCTTTTTTTTTTTTTTTCTTTTCTTAAGCATGCCACACTTCGCAAAGTGTGACCACCCACAGTCCTAAGACTCCAAGCCAGATGGTTGAAAGCTACATGTATAACCTGTCTGTTAGCATTACTCAGCCAGACCTCACATAACGGGTTCCTAAAAGTTAAAATTTTGGTATTCTTTCACTCTCTCTCACTTACATGTAAGAGGCAAATCAACCCCACCCAACGTGTACCAGCCCACCTATACTGACACATCGATTATATACCACAAGTCCCTCCGTTAATGGAGTACTACAGGAATCGCCTTAACAGACGAGCTCACATTGCTGGGTAGGCCAGTGGCAATGTAACGAACGGCTCCATAGAGCTAGTAGGCACCCAGGCTTACCTATATTGGCTACACGCATAATATACTCCACACCTGTACTAACATAATGTGTTCTACCATATAGAGAGGCACACCGCCTAAAGTCCCCAAGCAGACACTGAGCAACGGCTGTCGAGCCCACCTCAGCGCCTCTCAAGTACACAGGCCACGCTTGCTCATAGATGACACACTCCTACTGATACAACACTTTTAACTTTGCTCCAAGTACCGTCTCAAAATTATACTAACGATGCTAGCAAACCATCCGCACACACACGCGGGCAGCCCCTTAATTCAAATGTAATGTCGGGATAACGGAGGTGACCACTACAGTTACAAAAGCATATTTTATTTAACAATGTTATCTTTACCCTTTATTTCGATACCTAGCCTCACAGCCCTTCATGCAAGAACAATATGATTATCTGCTCAGCGTGCACAAAAGCATACTGCTCTCGCTACTCATGCTAGCCTAGTAACTGCTTAGCTTGGTATATTAACCAACAGTTCTGTAAACCCCACCAAAATGCAATATGTTTAGCGAGGTGTGCGAACCAAGCGCCTCATATAAGATCCAGAAAGGGGTTACAAGGAGCTTTTGATTTCGGTTTTGCTTTGTTTTCCTTGTTTTTTTTTTTTTTTCTTAGGGTAAATGCCTAAAAATAACCAATCTTGAATATTCTATGATATGCTGCCATGGCAACTTTAACCTTAGCGTCTAATCTGTACACCAAATGTGTCCCGCATATCTAACATATCCTCCCTCCAGATAAAAATGCCTGTATGTTAAATGACCGTACCAACATAATCCCCATGTTCATAGTTAAGGCTTTATGCCTTCCTAGCAATGTTAAGACATGGTATATAGTGGAACTGTCACACACGTACCATTGCATGTTTTTCAAGCCTGTATATAATATGTTTTCGTTACACAATATAAAAACAAAAATGAGGCATCAATGTCGCGGAAATGTACAACTTTAATGTTATTGCTGTAACGGCCCTACATTGTGTATCATTTGTATATTTCACTTTCTCCATTCTGTAACCCAACTTGTATGCCTTAATAAAAGAAAGATTGACAAAAAAAAAGATAAAAGGCCTGAAACATAGAAACATAGAATGTGATGGCAGATAAGCAGGGCCGGCGCGTCCATAAGGCGGCACAGGCGGCCGCCTTAGGGCGCACGGGCTCTGGGGGCGCAAGATTTCAGTGACTGGCAGGAGGGAAGCTCTCCCTCCTGCCGGGCCACCATCTCGGCCCCCGGTGCTGCGTGCGGCTGTGCTGTAATCAGACGCGGCGAGGGAGCTCTAACCTCTCTGCTCTGCTCCCTCGCGCGCTGCCTGTCTGCTGATACCGCGGGAGCCGGAATATGACGTCATATTCCGGCTCCCGCGGTATCAGCAGACAGGCACGCGAGGGAGCAGAGCAGAGAGGTTAGAGCTCCCTCGCCGCGTCTGATCTCAGCACAGCCGCACGCCGCCCAGCAGCCCCACTGGACCCCAGGGAAGGATTCATCATCCACACCAGCTCTCCAGGTAGGGAGGCTGGGTGGAAAATATTTATTTATAAAATAATTAGTGTGTGTGAGTGTGTGTGTCTGTGTGTCTGTGTGTGTGTGTCTGTGTCTGTGTGTGTGGGTCTGTGTGTGAGTGTATGGGTCTGTGTGTGAGTGTATGGGTCTGTGTGTGAGTGTATGGGTCTGTGTGTGAGTGTATGGGTCTGTGTGTGAGTGTATGGGTCTGTGTGTGAGTGTATGGGTCTGTGTGTGAGTGTATGGGTCTGTGTGTGAGTGTATGGGTCTGTGTGTGAGTGTATGGGTCTGTGTGTGAGTGTATGGGTCTGTGTGTGAGTGTATGGGTCTGTGTGTGAGTGTATGGGTCTGTGTGTGAGTGTATGGGTCTGTGTGTGAGTGTATGGGTCTGTGTGTGAGTGTGTGTGTCTGTGTGAGTGTGTGTGTCTGAGTGACAGAGTGTGTGTCTGAGTGACAGTGGGTCTGTGTGTGAGTGTGTCTGAGTGACAGTGTGTCTGAGTGACAGTGTGTCTGAGTGACAGTGTGTGTCTGTGAGTGACAGTGTGTGTCTGTGAGTGACAGTGTGTGTCTGTGAGTGACAGTGTGTGTGTCTGTGAGTGACAGTGTGTGCGTCTGTGAGTGACAGAGTGTGCGTCTGTGAGTGACAGAGTGTGCGTCTGTGAGTGACAGAGTGTGCGTCTGTGAGTGACAGAGTGTGCGTCTGTGAGTGACAGAGTGTGCGTCTGTGAGTGACAGAGTGTGCGTCTGTGAGTGACAGAGTGTGTGCGTCTGTGAGTGACAGAGTGTGTGCGTCTGTGAGTGACAGAGTGTGTGCGTCTGTGAGTGACAGAGTGTGTGCGTCTGTGAGTGACAGAGTGTGTGCGTCTGTGAGTGACAGAGTGTGTGCGTCTGTGAGTGACAGAGTGTGTGCGTCTGTGAGTGACAGTGTGTGTGCGTCTGTGAGTGACAGTGTGTGTGAGTGCGTCTGTGTGTGTGTGCATGTGAGTGTATGAGTGTGTCTCAGTGTATGATGAGTGTGTCTGTCAAATCAGTGAGAGTATGTTTGTCATTGAGTCTGTGTGTGACTATCAGTGTGTCTGTCAATGAGTGTCAATCAGTGTGGGTCTGTCAGTGTCAATGAATGAGTGTGTGTCAGATCAATGAGTCTGTGTCTGTCAGTGACGTCTGTGTGTTTGTCATTGAGTGTGTGACTGTCAGTGTGTACAGAGTGTAGCGGAGCGCGGTACAGGAGCTTCTGTTTCCTGTACCTGGCCAGACTGACAGGAGGTGCTCACAGAGAGAGCACTCCCTGTCAGTTCGGCCGGGTACAGAAAACTGAAGCTCCTGTACCGCGCTCCGCTCCGCTACACTCTGTACACACTGACACAGCAGGAAGGGGAGTGTGACCACTAAAGGGGTGTGGGGTGCACCAAGGGACAGGGAGGGAATGGGAGAGAAACACCAAGAGACAGGGAAAAGAGGGGGTAGGGGAGAAGAACACTAAGGGACAGAGAAAGGGACCATTAATGGTCAGGGAGGGGAGAGGGGCTGGTTAAGAGGCACATAGGTGAAGATGTTTTTTTGGGGGGGGGAGGGGGGAGCGGAAACATGCATCTTCGCCTATGTACCTAAAAATCCAAGCACCGGCCCTGCAGATAAGAACCCATCTAGTCTGCCCAAAATTTCTAAATACTTTCATTAGTCCCTGGCCTTATTTCATAGTTAGGATAGCCTTATGCCTATCCCACGCATGCTTAAACTCCTTTACTGTGTTAACCTCTAGCACTTCAGCTGGAAGGCTATTCCATGCAAATAGCCAGGATTCAGCTGTAAGCGTTTGAAACACTTACAACAATCAAGTAACACACATTCATATAAAATGTAAGTTACTTAGCCAGTCATGTAATGACAGGAATGAATAAGTAGGGGGCGGAGCTTCGCGGCGAAACGAGCCGGACGCCATTACAAGCTGCTCCGTGCAAACGGCACGAAATCCGCTGGATATCTGCAAAACGACATGCCATCCAGGCAAAAAATTACCGGCACTACAAAGGGGAGACCACCCTGCACAATCCGATGCCATTTCGGTACACACCGAGGCAGGCAAAGCCCAAACCCAAAAACCGGGCCTACCTCACACCAAACTACCGCGGCCTGGAGTACCTGTGGGGCGGAGACAGCCTGGGAGACTACAGTGACGAACCACTGCAGGACCTTGATCACATCCACAAGGAGATGGGGCGCAGATCGCAAAAACCACAACAAGGTACAGCACAGTCAGACATAGGGGTAATGCTGCTAAAACACACCCCAGCCAAAATGGCGGCCGAACAGGGCCCAGACCCCCCACAGGCAGATACCCCTCCAGCCCAAACCACCCAAGGGGAAACAGGGAAAAACCCACAACCCACACAGGCTATACCCACTAAACCCACACCCCTGCTAGGAACTGCAGACCCAGCCACCAAACAGGATCTGCAGCAGATGCAGACTATGCTGCAAGATATCCAACGCCTGCTGGCAGCAGACTTACCAGCGCTCAAAATGAGCATGCAGCAGATCACAGAAAAAGTGACCAACACAGAGGGACAAGTCAAAACAATCCAGGGAGAAATCACCACACTGCAAAACTCACTCCACCAACTACAACAAGATCACCAGCACATGGCAACCCAACTAGCAGTACAGGAGGACAAAAGCCGGCGTAACCATATCAAAATAAGAGGAATCCCGGCCTCGGTGAGCAAAGAAGACCTACCGCACTACGTGAGGCGACTCACACAATCACTACTTCCTTCGGCAGTAACAAAGAAGCTCACCTTCGCAGGGATCTACCGACTACCCACCCCACCCAGAGCAGCAGCAACACTAGCTGGAGACGTCATCATTCGCTGCGTCCTACCCCAAGATAAAGGGCACATCATGAGCGCGCTCAAGGGTAAGACCCTGCTTGATTTTGAAGAAGCCCAACTGACCTTTTACTAGGACTTATCCAAGGCCACCCTCCAATGGAGGAAATCGCTTACTGAACACACCAGCCAACTGCGCACGGCGGGAATACCATACAGGTGGGGAAACCCACGCTCCTTACTTGTCACCCACCAGGGGGTAACACATAAACTCACCTCAGGGACTGAGGCCTCTGAACTCCTCACAAGGCTGGGCCTACAGAACCCGCCTGCCCAGGGTATAACCCACGACTGGAACCCGGCAACCTCAGAAACATTTGTGCCAAGAAGACTGAGAACCAATGCACAAGCCACCTGACGGACAGGGGGGGAGAAGTCTCTTGCTCCTGTCCGCTCAACGGCGACACTACTTTGCCATGTTTAAGATGTAATGTATTCTGTTTTCCCCCCACCCTCCACGCACTATAACCTCAAAGTTTAATACACCTGTTTATCACATACTAGCAGTAACGACCAACCCAGACGCACAACCGCACCACCAGTATTTGGAAACCGCAGCTCAGGACGACACCTACCCCCCCGACAGCCCCATGGTTAGGGCCACCACCCCTCACGAGTAGCCTCCACCGACACTGACCCATTAAACCCCCACGGGGCGTATAAACACTAACTAGGGCTACTCATGCGACTTACCAACCGACAACACAACACTCACTGAACCAACCCAGGCCCCCGAAACGCGCTATAACCTCACTCATTTAGTTAACAGCTTAGATGGGCCCAGACATCCACTACAATCCAACACCTAGGCAACAAACCCACGAAAGACTAACCCAACTACACTCCTACAAAACCACACACTATACCTAGGATTTCATACTAGTAACAAAAAATTGTGCTGAAACCGTCTGAATGCATCAAACATCTACAGTTGTAACCTGCTATACTCTCATGTGATGCATATGTTGTACCATATTTATATCTCTCATGCACGCAAAAAAAAAGAATTTAAAATAAAAAAAAAAAAAAAAAGGAATGAATAAGTAGATAATTCCCTGTGGCTGCTCACTGTTAAAAAAAAAAAAAAAAAAAAAAAAAGAGCGGCGGGTGGGGGCCCTAAAGTAAAAAAGGGGGGAGGACCTATTGTAATAACAAATAAAAATAAACTTACCATTTGATGTTTTCTTTCTCAGTCTGTGTGGAGCCCTCGCCGGGTGAAGATGGATTTTTTTTATTTTTGCGCTCTGGTTTTTTTTTTTTTTTATTGCGTCGGTTATTATGGATTTTTATTTGGCCTTTTTGGGGCTGAAAAATATAAGATTTTAGAAGAAAGAAAACATCAAATGGTAAGTTTATTTAAATTTTTACAGGTACTTAGTTAAAGGTTCCCCCTCATTATTTTTAGGGTGAGGGGGGTAGGTAGGGGTTCATTTTTGGGGGGAGGGGGTGACTAGGGGTTTGGGGACCCCTAGTATACCTGAGCACTCTGATTGGTGGATTTCAAGCCAGCCAAGCATAGTGCTGTGACAGGTAAATGTAGAGACTTACCTGTCAGTCTCTTCATTTACCTGTCAGAGCACTCTGATTGGATGACTTAAACCCACCAATCAGAGTGCTCTACGCCTAATTGCAGGGCGGGGCAAGAAGACATCAAATGGTAAGTTTTTTTTTTTTTTTTTACAGGTACTTAGTTAAAGGTCCCCCAATCATTATTTTTAGGGTGAGGGGGTGGGTAGGGGTTATTTTTTTTTCGGTGGGAGGGGGTGACTAGGGGTTTGGGGACCCCTAGTCACCTGGGGGGGGTAACATTTTTATTTAGGGCCCCCTCCCGCCGCTCAGGGTTGGGGGCCGGGGGGAGGACAATAGGGTCCCCCCTATTAGTATTTGGGGCCAGGGAGGAGGACATTATGTCCCCCCTTATTAGTATTTAGGGCCCCCACCCGCCACTCAGGGGTGGGGGCCAGAGGGGAGGACATTAGGTCCACTCCTTATTAGTATTTAGGACCCCACCCACCACTCAGGGGTGGGGGCCAGGGGGAGGACATTAGGTTCCCCCTCCCCGTTCAGGGGTGGGGACCGGGGGGCAATAGGTCCCCCCTTCAGGTTAGAAGCCCCCACTCGCGCTGCACGGGTGGGGGCTCGGGAGGGGGGGACCTTTTCTTTTTTTTAAAGTGAGCAGCCATAGGCTGCTCACTGTTTAATAGACATGCCCCTACTCGCAGTATAGCGAGTAAGGGAATAATTTACTAATACTAAGTAATCTTTACTTAGTATTAGTAAATTTGGTTGCAAGACCAATTTAGTTCTTTCAGCCGTTTAGTCGATAGCTGCCTAATACCGTGGGAATTAGGAAGTTATTTACTTATTTATTCCTGTCATTACATTGACTGACTAAGTAACTTACATTTTATATGAATGTATGTTACTTGATTGTTGTAAGTGTTGCAAATGCTTACAGATGAATCCTAGCTATGTTTGTGTACTTTTTATTTAAAATTGTATACAGTGTAACATTCTTCATTCTTCCACTGGGTAAGTATATTAGTTCTTAGACAATACTGTGCTTTGGCACTTCGACACTTCAGCACTTCGGAACTTTGGCACTTCGGCAATTCGACACTTCGGAAATTTCGGAACTTCGGAACTTCAACCATTCGGCAATTCATCTATTCAGACATTCAGAAGTACCCAAATGTCCGAATTGCCCGATATTCTTCCGAATTCAAATTCGGACCAAAACGAATTTCACATGTCTACAAGCTATACATGTTGAGATCCTTCAAGCTTTCGAGGTAAATTTTATCCTGCAATCCATGAACCAGTTTAGTAGCCCTTCTCTGAACTCTTTCTAAAGTATCAATATCCTTCTGAAGATACGGTCTCTAGTACTGCGTACAATACTCCCAGTGAGGTCTCACCAGTGTTCTGTACATTGGCATGAGCACTTCCCTCTTTCTACTACGAACGGGCGAACCGGGCGAACCGGGCGAACCGCCATAGACTTCAATAGGCAGGCGAATTTTAAAACCCACAGGGACTCTTTCTGGCCACAATAGTGATGGAAAAGTTGTTTCAAGGGGACTAACACCTGGACTGTGGCATGCCGGAGGGGGATCCATGGCAAAACTCCCATGGAAAATTATATAGTTGATGCAGAGTCTGGTTTTAATCAATAAAGGGCATAAATCACCTAACATTCCTAAATTGTTTGGAATAACGTGCTTTAAAACATCAGGTATGATGTTGTATCGATCAGATAGTGTATCAGGTAGTATCAGGTAGGGTTACACCCGCTTCACAGTGACAGACCAAACTCCCCGTTTAACGCACCGCAAACAACCGCAAACAGTCCATTTGCACAACCGCAAACTCCCCATTTGCACAAGGTTGGATACCAAGCTAGCCATGTCCCGTTCCTTGTCCTCACTGATGTAATTGAAGGTCTCTTCCTCCACCCAGCCACGTACAACACCAAGGGTCCCTGAAAGGTGACAACAAGCCCCCAGTATTTTTTTTTTAAATGTACACTACTGTTACACCAGATATGAGTTGCACTGGTGTGACACTGTGCCCTGGCAGGCCCTGAAACGCACACGTGTGAAGGAAACTGACTGCTATTATTTCACAGTCAAATTTCTAGTTTTTTTTTTTAATGTACACTACTGTTACACCAGATATGAGTTGCACTGGCGTGACACTGTGCCCTGGCAGGCCCTGAAACGCACACGTGTGAAGGAAACTGACTGCTATTATATTACAGTCAAAAAAGTTAGTTTTTTTTTAAATGCAAGCTATTGTGACACCAGATATGAGTGGTGGCACTGGGCAAGTGGGCACAGTATACGCTGTGAGCCTGACACACACGCTGGCAGGCAGGCAACTGCAATTAGATTACAAAAAAAAAAAAGCAGACTGATGTCCTAGCCCTAAAAAGGGCTTTTTGGGGTAATGTCCTTACAGCAGAGATCAGATGAGTCCTTCAGGACTGTAGTGGACACTGAATACACTAGCCTAGCAATCCCGCACCAGACGTGAAGCACCACCGGGACAGATCCGTCCACCCGACAAAACAAGCTTCCACCACCTCAAGCCGCGAACCCGGCACTCAGCCAGAGACGTGCCTTTGTTGTTCCAGGTATCAGGGACTCCCAGGGTCTGCACCTGGCACCCAGAAGGGATCGGATGAGCACAAGCAGTAAACAGCAGCCTGCCAAGCATGTCCCACTATAGCCGATCCTCCACACCATGCCTTTGATCACATGAATTGCTCTCTGCACATTAACTAATCGTAAAGTAGCAAGCGTTTAAACATGTCATTATTTCACCTGCTAAAGAGTCTATTGTCGTAGTTCCTTACATGCCTTTACCTTAACCGTTCATGTATTATGTTATTCACTAGTCTCATCTCATGGGGCGACTTGATTTATAACTAGTGGTGGAGCTGCAGATATAAATACACAGTTGATAACGTGCAAGCTACACCCTAAACATGACAGCCATCTTTCATAACAATGTACTGCTATATACTCATACCCTCAGTGCAACTAGCCATGATATACGCACGTTCAGCCTAGCATGCTCAAATATAACACACTTCTGTCTAAAAAAAAAAAAAAAAAATGCAGCTTCCGAATGAATCTAAAATGGATGCTGTCTAGGAGGTGGGAGGGTCTGGGAGGGAGGGTCTGCTGCTGATTGGCTGGAATGTGTCTGCTGACTGTGTGGTACAGGGTCAAAGTTTACGCAATGATGACGAATAGGGGGCGGACCGAACATCGCATATGTTCGCCGTCCGCGGCTAACGCGAACAAGCTATGTTCGCCGGGAACTATTTGCCAGCAAACTATTCGGGACATCTCTAGTCAGGATAGATGCCTATGGAATGGGAGGTACGGGTTGAGATGGTACGCATACCAGTGTCTCAGGGGCCAAATAAGCATTTCTGGACAAAAGTGTCTGATGGGCCTGGGCAATAAAATCTTGCCTCATAGGAGGCCATTTGCTGTCCTAGACCTGCAGGGCCCATGGTCCTATCATAATGTCATGATGTAATACCCCAACACGCAGAGTTTAGGATAGCAAGGGACAAGACTAGGATATAACTTATTACCTGGAATGGCCAGACTAAACATCAGACAGAGATAAAGCATAATCAGAAACGAGACGAGGTCATGGTAACAGAGAGACTACGAAAATGAGAACAAGCCAGAGTCAGGTAGATGGTAATCAGTCACAGGGGCAAACAAGACAGGAAAGGGTTAAAGATAAATTCAGAGTCAAGAACAAAGCCATGGTCAATACCAAAATAAACAAAATAGATCAAGGAACGCACTAAAGGGTACTGACACAGAAACCACGATAGGACAAAGTGGATAGGGCTAGGGAAGTTTAAATATCCTTTAACATTTGATTGGCCCACGTCATACCTACGCCCCCAAAACGTTCATGTGTGGGGGTGCTGGAATGACGTGGGCCAATGGGAGCCTGAATCAACTTTTGGCTCCCACTGCCCCTTTAAGAGCGAGCTTGTGACTCGAGCCGTGCTCCTAGTGCCAGGCGGGCCACGTGACCGATCATTGCGGTCAGTGCACGCGGCGAAGTCAGAAGAGGAGATCAAGCCGCATGCGGCTCGTGTGGAGGCAGGAGTGATCCAGCCACGCGCGCCTCAAGCTTAGGAGCCAGGTCGGTCCCAGGATAAGATAAATACAGCCACAACCACTTATCCCAATCACACACCTTTCCTAACGTCCTATCCCATTAAAAGCATATTACTGCGTATTTAATAAAACAGACCCCCTACTTCATCCAGGTTACCGATCGATGGTTCGATATTCTGAGCCCTCTTTGATTTACTGTACACGACTATTCGATATTCCCACAAATTTATATAGCATTTTATGTTTGTTTGAGATCACCTTAAAATATTGGATATCGCTAAAAATCATGATCACTATATACTTTCTCTACAAACCTCTAAAACGAACCAAACTACTCATCCATCCGCTATACCACTTTATCCCACCTAGAACTAGTGCCCAGTTAAAATACTTGACTCTTACTTACCCACACTCAGTCATGCCACACACATTTCACCACTACTCTCACTGAATCCCTCTGACTACGGCTAAATTCATCTTCTACATCAGAACACTACTCCTAAGATTGGGTTGTATCCATGTCTCAGGTCTTTCATTCAGAATAGGGGCAGCTTCGGTCTCCTTCAACACTGACACTCCAGTGCATATTATTAAAAGATTGGGCATATGGAAATCCTCAGTCTACAACCGATATATTCCTCATCCCGAGAAAGAAATGAGGAAAGCTTTTAAAATTTTGGCTTTGTAAATTTGATGCAATAAGTGTGTTTTTCTTTAATACATTTTCACCCTCTTTGCATGAACCCGATTTACATATATTACTAATATGTTTCTGAACATATATATTATATTATTCACTCACTCACTCACTCTCTGGGCCGGCCTAAGACATCATGCTGCCTAGGTCCAACAATAAATGACTACGGGGGAGAATGTATAATAAACACAGGTTACTGGCTATGGGGGGGGGGGGGGGGTAATGTATAATAAACACAGGTTACTGGCTATGGGAGGGATAATGTATAATAAACACAGGTTACTGGCTATGGGAGGATAATGTATAATAAACACAGGTTACTGGCTATGGGAGGATAATGTATAATAAACACAGGTTACTGGCTATGGGGGGATAATGTATAATAAACACAGGTTACTGGCTATGGGGGATAATGTATAATAAACACAGGTTACTGGCTATGGGGGATAATCAGAGGCGGCTCTCTAATTAGGCGGTTTAGGCGGCCGCCTAAGGCCTCGCGCTGGCTGGGGCCTCGCGGCCGCCTAAACCGCCTGTTGGCAGAGTGTGTCAGGTCCTCGGTCAGTGACCGAGGACCTGACACCAGGAGGGGGCCCGGCGGCTTGCCGGTATGCCGCCGGGTGCGAGGCCCCTCCTGGCTGCCCGGCCAGCCACCGCAGACACTGGTCTGCAGCTCCGCAGTGTGCAGAGCTGCAGACCATGTGACTCGCGAGAATTGGCCAATCAGAGCGTTGCCGCGGGTTACCACGGCAACGCTCTGAAATCTCGCGAGATTACACGGTCTGCAGCTCTGCGGAGCTGCAGACCGGGAGCAGTGACCACCGGACCACCAGGGAGCCCACTGGACCACCAGGGAAAGGTAGGCTCTCCCTCCCCATCACCCCCCACCACACTCAGGCTCACCCCCAGCTTCACCACCACCATCACCCCTCCTCAGCCTCACCCCCGACCACCATCACCCCCCACCACCCTCAGCCTCACCCCCTCCATCACCCTACATCAGCCTCACCCCCACCACCACCATCACCCCCCACCACCCTCAGCCTCACCAACCTCAGCCTTTCCCCCCCACCACCACCATCACCCCCACCACCCTCAGCCTCACCTCCCACCACCCTCAGCTTCACCCCCCACTACCATCACCCCCACCACCCTCAGCCTCACCCCCCACCACCCTCAGCCTCACCCCCCACCACCCTCAGCCTCACCTCTCACCACCCTCAGCTTCACCCCCCACCACCATCACCCCCACCACCCTCAGCCTCACCCCCCACCACCCTCAGCCTCACCCCCCACCACCACCATCACCCCCCACCACCCTCAGCCTCACCCACCACCATCACCCCCCACCACCCTCAGCTTCACCCCCCACCACCATCACCCCACCACCCTTAGCCTCACCCCCACCACCATCACCTCAGCCTCACCATCACCCCCCACCACCCTCAGCCTCACCACCATCACCACCCACCATCACCCCATCACCATCACCCCCACCACCCTCAGCCTCACCCCCACCACCCTCAGCCTCACCCCCACCACCCTCAGCTTCACCCCACCACCACCATCAGCTTCACCCCCACCACCGTCACCATCACTCACCCACCACCACCATCACCCACCATCACCATCACCCACCATCACCATCACCCACCATCACCATCACCACCCTCAGCCTCACCCCCCACCACCATCACCCCTCACCACCACCCCTCCCCACCATCACCCCCCACCACCCTCAGCCTCACCCCCACCACCCTCAGCTACTACCCCACCACCGTCACCATCACCCCCCACCACCCTCAGCTTCACCCCCCACCACCCTCAGCTTCACCCCCCACCACCCTCAGCCTCACCCCCACCACCCTCACCATTACCCCTTCACCCTCAGCCTCACCCCCCCAACACCCTCCGCCTCACCATCCCCCATAACCCCCCAACACCCTCAGCCTCACCTCCCACCACCCTCAGCATCACCCCTCACCACCCTCAGCTTCACCACCCACCACCACCCTCAACATCACCACCCTCAGCATCACTCCCCCCACCACCCTCAGCATCACCCCCCTCACCCCCTCAGCATCACCCCCCTCAGCCTCACCCCCCACCACCCTCAGCCTCACCACCCTCAGCATTACCCCTCACCACCCTCAGCATTACCCCCACCACCCTCAGCATCACTACCCTCAGCATAACCCTCCGTCACCACCCTCAGCCTCCCCCACTCACCATCACCCCCTCCTTCTCACATCACCCCCCTCTCACTCTTACATTACCCCCCCTCACTCTCACATTACCCCCTCTCACTCTCACATTACTCACTCTCACATTACCCCCCCACTCTCACATTAGCCCCCCACTCTCACATTAGCCCCCCACTCTCACATTACCCCCCTCTCACTCTCACATTATCCCCCTCTCACTCTCACATTACCCCCTCTCACTCTCACATTACCCCCTCTCAATCTCACATTACTCACTCTCACATTACCCCCTCTCATTCTCACATTAACCCCCTCTCACTCTCACATTACTCACTCTCACATTAGCCCCCCCCACTCTCACATTAGCCCCCCCACTCTCACATTAGCCCCCCACTCTCACATTAGCCCCCCACTCTCACATTACCCCCTCTCACTCACATTACCCCCTCTCACTCACATTACCCCCCTCTCACTCACATTACCCCCCTCTCACTCACATTACCCCCCTCTCAATCTCACATTACTCACTCTCACATTACCCCCTCTCATTCTCACATTAACCCCCCTCACTCTCACATTACCATCACCCCCCACTCCCTCTCACATTACCATCCCCCCCGCTCCCTCTCACATTACCATCCCCCCCCGCTCCCTCTCACATTACCATCAACCCCCCGCTCCCTTTCACTATCACACCCCCCGTTCCCTTTCACCATCACACCCCCCGTTCCCTTTCACCATCACACCCCCCGCTCCCTTTCACCATCACACCCCCCGCTCCCTCTCACCATCACACCCCCGCTCCCTCTCACCATCACACCCCCCGCTCCTTCTCACCATCAGCTACCCCATACACATAGGGTCTCAGACAAAAACGCAAACATGCTCACAGAGACATACATTCGCACACACAAGGATACTCTCTGTCAGACACACTCTCAGGCACATACACAGGTAGACAGTGAATCAATGTGTATATGTGACACTTTTTTGTTAGTAGGGCCTCATGTTTGCATTTCGCCTAAGGCCTCATCAAGTCTAGAGCCGCCTCTGGGGATAATGTATAATAAACACAAACACACAAAAAAAATATAATACAAAAAAGAAAAAAAAAGAATGCACCTTCAGAATTAATCTAAATTGTATGCTGTCTAGGAGGTGGGAGGGTCTGGGAGGGAGGGTCTGCTGCTGATTGGCTGGAATGTGTCTGCTGACTGTGAGGTACAGGGTCAAAGTTTACTCAATGATGACAAATAGGGGGCGGACCGAACATCGCATATGTTCCCCGTCCGTGGCGAACGCGAACAAGCTATGTTCGCCAGGAACTATTCGCCAGCGAACCCTTTCGGGACATCACTACTGCTAATACCTCTCCCTATACAACCAAGCATTCTGCTAGCATTTCCTGCTGCTCTATTACATTGTCTGCCTACCTTTAAGTCATCATAAATAATCACCCCAAAATCCCTTTCCTCAGATGTTGAGGTTAGGACTCTATCAAATATTCTGTACTCTGCCCTTGGGTTTTTACGTTCAAGATGCATTATCTTGCACTTATCCACATTAAATATCAGTTGCCACAACTCTGACCATTTTTCTAGTTTACCTAAATCATTTGCCATTTGGCTTATCCCTCCTGGAACATCAACCCTGTTACATATCTTAGTATCATCAGCAAAAAGACAATACATAAAACCTTACCATCAAGTCCTTCTGCAATATCACTAATAAATACATTAAAGAGAATGGGTCCAAGTACAGATCCCTGAGGTACCCCACTGGTGACAAGCCAAAGCTTCGAATATACTCCATTGACTACAACCCTCTGTTGCCTGTCACTCAGCCACTGCCTTACCCATTCAACAACATTGGAATCCAAACTTAAAGATTGCAGTTTATTGATAAGCCTTCAATGTGCAACAGTGTCAAACGCCTTACTGAAATCTAGGTAAGCAATGTCTACTGCACCACCTTGATCTATTATTTTAGTTGCCCCATCAAAAAAGTCAATAAGATTAGTTTGGCATGATCTCCCTGAAGTAAACCCATGTTGTATCTGATCTTGAACGCCTGACACCATTCTTCCCTCTCAATTTGGCAGTTGAATTCAATTTCCAATTGAACTATTGTAGATCGAGTAGTTCTAGATGGGATAGAGTGGATTATTTCATCGCCGTATACAGTGGATTATCTATTCTCTC
The DNA here is from genome assembly GCF_036172605.1 of Pelobates fuscus. Classification (NCBI taxonomy): domain Eukaryota; kingdom Metazoa; phylum Chordata; class Amphibia; order Anura; family Pelobatidae; genus Pelobates; species Pelobates fuscus. Next base: position 187,887,038 of record NC_086323.1, read on the forward strand.
CTGTTTTACTAGTCTTGCCAACAATTGGATGTGGTTATCATGACCCTTGACAAGGTATTTATTTATAAAATGATTAAGTCTAATATAATTGAATATTTCTTGCAACCTAATTTTGAAGGCGTGGAAATGCTTTTTAATGATTTGCTGTTAATGTAGGTTTCAGTTCCACCACTAGAAGCAGGTATTTATATACAACACATTTATTTTTAAATACACATTAACCAGAGTCCAGATCATTTCCCTTATAGCTCAATTTTTATGAAGTCCATTGTTCTGTTTCGTTTAGAGCAGGGAACCCCCCTCCCCCCAAGTAAAAAAAATAATTTAAAAAAATGTGCGCCTTTTTTATGTGCCGGTGTGTGTCTGTATGTCAAGGTGTGTGTATCTGTGTTTGTATGTGCCAGTGTGTGTATCTGTGTGTATGTGTATGTATCTGACACACAGATACACACACCTTGACACACTGTATGTGTGTGTGTGTGTGTGTATCTGTGTGTCAAGGTGTGTGTATCTGTGTTTGTATGTGCAGGTGTGTGTCTGTGTATCAAGATGTGTGTATCTGTGTTTGCATGTGCCAGTGTGTGTATCTGTGTGTCAGTGTGTATAAATCTGACACACAGATACACACACACACACACTAGCACATAGTTGCATACAGATACACACACTGACACACACATACACACACCGTAAAACACAGTGTGTATCTGTGTGAATGTATCTGTGTGTCAAGGTGTGTGTATCTATGTGTCAAAGTGTGTGTATCTGTGTTTGTATGTGCTGGTGTGTATCAGGGAATGCGTATCTGTGTTTGTATGTGCCAGTGTGTGTATCTGTGTGTATCTGTGTGTGTGTATGTATCTGACACACAGATACACACACACACACTGGCATATAGTGGCACACAGATACACACCGACACAGACACACACACACACACACACCTTGACACACAGATACACACACTCAGATACACATACACACACTCAGATGCACACAGTGGCACATACACACATTTTGACTCACAAATACACACACTTTCAAACAGTGACATATAAACACACTTGCACCTACAGATACACAGACTAGCACATACACACACACTCAGATACACAGTGTCATATACACACTCAGATACACACACACTGACATACACATACACACACACACACACACACACACACACACACACACACAGGCACATACAAACACAGTGATATACACTGGCACACACACACACACACACCAATACACACATACACAAACCTTGACACACAGATACACACTCAGACACACATTCTCTTTGACAGACACACATACAGGGAGTGCAGAATTATTAGGCAAATTAGTATTTTGACCACATCATCCTCTTTATGCATGTTGTCTTACTCCAAGCTGTATAGGCTCGAAAGCCTACTACCAATTAAGCATATTAGGTGATGTGCATCTCTGTAATGAGAAGGGGTGTGGTCTAATGACATCAACACCCTATATCAGGTGTGCATAATTATTAGGCAACTTCCTTTCCTTTGGCAAAATGGGTCAAAAGAAGGACTTGACAGGCTCAGAAAAGTCAAAAATAGTGAGCTATCTTGCAGAGGGATGCAGCACTCTTAAAATTGCAAAGCTTCTGAAGCGTGATCATCGAACAATCAAGCGTTTCATTCAAAATAGTCAACAGGGTCGCAAGAAGCGTATGGAGAAACCAAGGCGCAAAATAACTGCCCATGAACTGAGAAAAGTCAAGTGTGCAGCTGCCAAGATGCCACTTGCCACCAGTTTGGCCATATTTCAGAGCTGCAACATCACTGGAGTGCCCAAAAGCACAAGGTGTGCAATACTCAGAGACATGGCCAAGGTAAGAAAGGCTGAAAGACGACCACCACTGAACAAGACACACAAGCTGAAACGTCAAGACTGGGCCAAGAAATATCTCAAGACTGATTTTTCTAAGGTTTTATGGACTGATGAAATGAGAGTGAGTCTTGATGGGCCAGATGGATGGATTGGTAAAGGGCAGAGAGCTCCAGTCCGACTCAGACGGCAGCAAGGTGGAGGTGGAGTACTGGTTTGGGCTGGTATCATCAAAGATGAACTTGTGGGGCCTTTTCGGGTTGAGGATGGAGTCAAGCTCAACTCCCAGTCCTACTGCCAGTTTCTGGAAGACACCTTCTTCAAGCAGTGGTACAGGAAGAAGTCTGCATCCTTCAAGAAAAACCTGATTTTCATGCAGGACAATGCTCCATCACACGCGTCCAAGTACTCCACAGCGTGGCTGACAAGAAAGGGTATAAAAGGGTATAAAAGACATGGCCTCCTTGTTCACCTGATCTGAACCCCATTGAGAACCTGTGGTCCATCATCAAATGTGAGATTTACAAGGAGGGAAAACAGTACACCTCTCTGAACAGTGTCTGGGAGGCTGTGGTTGCTGCTGCACGCAATGTTGATGGTGAACAGATCAAAACACTGACAGAATCCATGGATGGCAGGCTTTTGAGTGTCCTTGCAAAGAAAGGTGGCTATATTGGTCACTGATTTGTTTTTGTTTTGTTTTTGAATGTCAGAAATGTATATTTGTGAATGTTGAGATGTTATATTGGTTTCACTGGTAAAAATAAATAATTGAAATGGGTATATATTTTTTGTTAAGTTGCCTAATAATTATGCACAGTAATAGTCACCTGCACACACAGATATCCCCCTAAAATAGCTATAACTAAAAACAAACTAAAAACTACTTCCAAAAATATTCAGCTTTGATATTAATGAGTTTTTTGGGTTCATTGAGAACATGGTTGTTGTTCAATAATAAAATTAATCCTCAAAAATACAACTTGCCTAATAATTCTGCACTCCCTGTACACTCTCACTGACAAACACACATACTCTTTAACAGACAAACATACAAACAAATATACACTCTTACTGACAAGCACACATACATTCTCACTGACAAACACATACACACTCACTGACAAGCACACATACACTCTTTGACAGACACACAAACACATACAAATGGGGGCGTGGCCGACAGCCGAACTTAATGGACGCACATTAATCCTCCTGCTCCGGACTCATATACAATCCACCGCAATCGGAGAATTTAGAAGAAAATGGGCAACCCTAAAAAAAACCTAAATAATCAAGGACAATCAGGGAAGACTCCGACAGCAAAATCGGGCTCCTTAACCAAATATTTTAAGGAAAATCCTGAACGTTCAACAGAGGCCGCGGCTGCGGCCTCGAGTGCTCTCGAAACGGAACTTAGCTCGGACTCTCTGCCACCACGCAGCCCCAGCTATTCAGACAGCTCTCAACAAGCAGACAACCAAGAAGACATAGATTTAAAACAAGTAGTTAAAAACTTACCGTCCAAAGCTGAAATTCAACGCATGTTTAACAAAATGGAAGCGTCCTTCCAATCCAAGATGGAGGCGATGGGCACCGACGTCCAACAATTGAATCTAAGGGTTTCAGACCTGGAAGAAGAAAGAGACATAATGCAAACGCAAATTACAAATATTGCGACAACACTTGACACACAAGTAATGAACTGGACTTCTACACAACGCCATATCGACGACCTCGATAATAGAAGTCGGAGAAATAACCTCCGGATCCGAGGTATGCCAGAATCACAAGGGGAGAATATTATGGAGCTCCTCACAGAGCTTTTTAATCTAATAATGAGCGAACCTACGGGTAACCCAATCCTCTTTGATAGAGCACATAGGTCTCTGCGACCTAGAAGCATGTCACAAGACAGCCAGAGAGATATCATATGTAGGCTACACTACTTTAGTGTGAAAGATAACATCATGAAAGCCTTAAAATACACAAACCAACCTCTTTTATTCCATGGATCCCCAATCCAAGTATACCCGGACCTATCATGGTATACTCTCCAAGCACGGAGGGCCCTCAAACCCATCACAGAACTTTTACAAAAGAGAAATATAAGATACCGCTGGGGATTCCCCTTCGCTTTGATTGTCTCCAACAGGGGTAATGTTCATTCTATTACAACATTCTTGGATGTACCTCCATTCCTCCAGGCATTAGAACTACCGACTACACCGGTAGTAGATTAGAATAACCCTCCACCCAACCAAGACTCTCTACTACCGCTTTCCCAGAGACAAAGATGGGCCACTCCAGCGAGGAAAAGGCGCACAGACCGAAGATTCCAGTCCCACAGCCAGAGGCAACATAAACTCATTGAAGGCACACCTCAGAGGCAAAATACAAAAGACAATTTTTCATGATAAACTGCTGATATGTATACACGAGACTTTATTGATCCTTTGAGTAGGTGAAATCTGCTCATATTCAGCCATTTTCAAAAGTCTCTCTCTTACCGGAATCAAGCCTCCAATTATCTTTATCTCTATATACTTCAAGCTGAATTCCGTTAAAGTTCCACTGTAACAGGTCGTATATCAATATTACTATGCTTGTTTTCTCTGCATAATTAGCTCTTGGTTATAATACAATATCACTAACTAGTCATGTTTAAAGTTACACATACTGTATTAAGTGATCGCAGCCTGATTAGTCATATGCTGGCAATCGGGTTATATATCTATCTTAAAAACAAGGCCTCTTATATCCTTTAAGTTTTTATCCAAACGTTAATATTACACAATCCATTTACACACTCTTGAAATTTTACCCGTTTGGAGAAACAAACTTTTCAGCTATAACTTATATAAACTAAGAAACGCAAGTTGATCGTCATGCGACAGCTGAGACACAGTATGACAGCATAATATCTCTGACTTTCTTGATAACTACTGTTCAAAGACAAATGATGTACACATATGTATTAACAATTACCAATAATTTCCAAAATATGTAATAACCCACCTAACTGAACCGAGTTTATACTATCAGTCACTTATAAACCATAATATAACAAAACACATTTTATATCACGATCTCTCTAAATATCCGAAAAGACATAAAGCCCCCCACACACCCGCTAGAGATTTTGCAAATACTCACTAGGTGTAAGATATATCTCTCTTAAACAGATGTCTCAACTTAGTCATATAGCACGCTACGTATTGTACAACTTTAGCTCCCATATAACGTGTAAGACAATGAATCTGTACACTTACTCCCTCAACCAAGAGCTAACCTCATATATCTCATACATCGCTGGTTCAAAATCATACGAAATAGACGTGACTTCCATGCTGACATATTTCTTCACTGCAAATACTAGATATGCATGATAGTCTTCCAGACCACCCAAAAGGTATCTCAAACCCCCGACCTGGAAACCACTCAAGAGACTGCAACACACTGAAAAATGTTCAAACTCCTATAAGACCTCACATATCTAAAAATAATTTACATACTGCACAAACCTACAATCCTTTCTTCATAGACAATTTCTAATTCTCCAACACAACATACTAAGCTCTGGGATTGTAACTTGAGTCCCCAGCCTCAGCTCTAGTCCACGACCCCATTACCGTTTGGTTCTATCTTTAGCGTCGAGATAGAACTGAATTTCCCTTAGGGGAAAACTCTTAAAGCCCTCTATACATTACACCTCTTCCCCCCCCCTTCATTTCTCCCCCTCTCCTACTCTTTCTCTCTCACCTTTCCCTAACCTTAACCACTCCCCTACACTTCACTCACTTCCCTCCTGAACACCTAACTTCAGGACAATCATACCTAGCGAGTATCCTTAACTCCCTCAGGATTTAACAAAGCATATATACCCTCTGCATTCTGCAGAGGCTCCTCTATTTTCTAATTGTTGTTAAAAGTGTTTTGATATTTATTACACATTGTTTAATATTGTTGTTCTCTGCAATTGATATCTAGTTGTATCATTTAACTATTCTCGTTAATTATTGTAATGGAAGACTTCTATAGTAATACCTGATTCTTTAGAACCATTTTAGAGGTGCTGGAAGACCAAGGAATACCATCACTTAATAATCACACAAACAACCCCTTAGTTTTAAAGCTCCTCTCTAAAACATAACGATTATCCAACTCCACATCCCTTTACATCTCCTCAACAGGAGAGGCCAGACATCAACCTTCGCCTTCCACCTAGACGAAATATATTTCCTCACATAGGATCACCCCTATTTCTCAACCAAACATTTAACTATCCCTAACAACCCGGCCACTAAGATAATTTATCCATATCTCACCGACCAAGGCGATTATGACTACTATCAATATTCACACACAAAACGCTAGGGGTTTGAATTCTCCGGAAAAAAGATCTCTCGCTATTACCGACTTCAAAAGATATAAAGCGCACATAGTTTTTATACAAGAAACTCACTTCAGGAAAGATTCTGCTCCCAAACTACGTAACAAGGACTATCCATTAGGATACTATAGCCATTTTTCAGAAGCAAAATCCAGAGGAGTGGCAATTCTCATAAGTCAACACTTACAATTCTCCTTCCAAGAACAAACTAGATTCTGGAAGATCTATATTCGTCAAAGGCAAAATAGGTAATACACAAATCACCCTGGCTAACATTTACTTGCCAAATAAGAAACAGAATCACACTCTCCTAAAAATTTTACATAGACACCACCTCTAGCTCTAGGGAATATCAATCCCAACCACGTTCTCTCATTAAAAAGTCCCTATACGAAGCACAACTGTATGATAGTTGGAGATCCATACACCCTACGGAAAAAGACTTCTCCTTCTACTCCCCGCCTGCAGGCACCTATTCCCGAATTGATACTATTTTTTTGCAACATAGATATCTCCCACTAATTAAAGAAGCCAAATACGGCCCGATCACATGGCCAGACCATGCTCCCATGACACTTACTCTTTCCCTACCAACCAACTCCACTCCATTCTTCCAATGGAAACTTAACGACCTACTCCTAAACGACAAAACTACTCTAAACAAGATACGAGAAGTGGCATCAAATTATTTCACAGAAAACACCACTCCGGATACCTCCCCCATCATGACTTGGGAAGCCCACAAGGCTGTTCTTCGAGGAGAACTTATTAAATCAGCAGCTGCACTCAAGAAACAAAAGGAAAAACAGATAGAACAACTCACAAGAGACATCACCAACCTGGAAAGCAAACATAAATCCAATCTCTCCCTGTCAGGATCGGGACAGGGATCCAACACGCAGAGTACAAACAGGTGGTAGGTACGTATACCGGACCTTAGAATGGCCGGACTTAACGTAAGGAGTAAGTAGAGAATGGTCTAGGGACAAGCCGAGGTCGAGGGAACGAGAGGACAGGTAAGCGAGAGACAAGCCGAGTCAAAGGGTAACAGAGATAAACAGGGTAGTACAAACAAGCCGGGTCAGAACCAAAGAGACAACTAGAATACAAGAGCACTGAGTGACTAGACAGGCTAGAACCACGACAGGGCAATGAGCAGATTCCGAAAGCCTTACTTTATACCTTGATTCTAGAGGGTAATCACGCCCCCGACGAGTCCTGATTAGTGCTCGGGACTTGACTGACAGGTCGACCCGGGTTGGCGTCATGACGTCGACTACTGAGCGTCGCGTCATATAAGGAAGTGGATCCCTTGCGGTCGGCTTGTAAATGGCCGAGAGGACCGCGAGGAACGGAAGAAACAACCCCTCTGGGAGGATAAACGTCTAAGTCTCTCACCTCCTCTGAGGTAGAGAGACTACAGGTACCCTGACAGTACCCCCCCTCTCAGAAATGCCCACCGGGCGGAAGGAACCGGGACGAGATGGAAAACGGGAGTGAAAAGCCCTGCGGAGGCGAGGAGCATGTACATCCTCCTGAGGTACCCAAGTCCTCTCCTCAGGACCATATCCCTTCCAGTCAATAAGATATTGTAACTTCCCCCGGGAGATTCGAGAATCGATGATGGAGTTGATTTCATACTCCTCCTGACCCTCAACCTGATATAGTGGAGGAAAATCTGTTACAGACTAGCGGTTTCAGTAAGGAAACATGAAAGGAGTTAGGAATGCGTAAGGCAGCTGGAAGAGCTAGGCGATACGCAACTGGGTTAATTCGAGTCAGAACCCTGTAAGGGCCAATGTAACGAGGAGCGAATTTCATAGAAGGAACCTTTAAACGAATGTTTCTTGTACTCAACCATACCCTATCACCTGGAACAATGATTGAGTGGTGTGAGGGGAATAGTGCCAAGTGTGCTCTAAGGGTGTTCCAGAATGAACAGGTGGGTGTGTTGGGTGCATATACTGATGTAAAAGCATATTGTTGCGGGCCAATTTTGCCTGTTATTGTGAGGTATCTGCCTTGCAGGTCGGCGATTGTGTTGTTAGAAAGAATCCCAGGCACTCACTGTGATTGTTCTTCAAGCAGGTTTATTGCAACGTTTCGACCTCAATGAGGTCTTTTTCAAGCTTGAAAAAGACCTCATTGAGGTCGAAACGTTGCAATAAACCTGCTTGAAGAACAATCACAGTGAGTGCCTGGGATTCTTTCTATATGCATACATTTCTTGGGGTTTTTTTGCTGACCCTTGCCCAGTAGCACCCTGTGTTTAAATTGATGTGATTGAGTGCAACCCTATCTCCTTTTTTCAGGCGATTGTGTTGTTGACTGAAAGGGGGCATGACTTCCAAATGATGATGGCAACTCCGTTTTGTTTGCCTGTTGGGGAGCTGGCGTAGTGGTTCACCCGGTAGTGTCGGTTTAGGAGAGGGAACTGTTTGGCTTGGGTGAAGTGTGTCTCCTGAAGTAGGAGTATGTCTGCTTTCGAGTTGTTAGCCCATCGCATGAGTTGGTGTCTTTTGGAGGGGTTGTTTAGGCCTTTGCAGTTGATTGATAGGCAGGTCAGGGTGGCCGGCATCTTGCGTGGTTAGAGTGTTTGAGTATTGTAGTGTGTCCTGCTGTTCTTAGTGTGGGGGGGTGGGGGGGAGGAGGGAAGAGAGAGGCAAAGCAAGAAGAGAAAGACCGAAGGGAAATAAGAAGAAAAAAAAAGGGGAGAGAGGGAGAAGGGTGAGGGGTTGTAGAGTAAGAGTGCCTGGGCTTACTAAGCAGTTGCCAGGTGTCGTGTGGGCGGAGGGGGTTGTGTCCGTGGACGTGTGTTCGCTGTTCTTGTTGTGTGTCCTTTTTGCGGTCTCTTCCCCGAACTGGGTTAGGGGGATTACCGGGAGTGTGGTGGTCATGGGGGGTCGCGGGGAGAAAGCGTCCGTTGTACCAGGCACTGTCCCCCCCTGGATCTTTCGGCTGTTGCGTCTCACTGGTGCGTGTGTTGTAGTGAGGGGTGGGTCCCCTGTGTGGTCTGTCTGATCCCTCATGGGTGGGGGCTCTATGTGGGGAGGTCGTCTCATGCGGTTTGGGTCGTTGTAACTTAGTGAGTAGTTGGGCGGGAGTTTGTGGGGCATTTCTGTGGCACAGTAACGGGTTGTGTGTACGGGGTGTGTTTGTCCCGGTTGTTGGTTTCTGGTCATGTGGGGTTGTTCAAATGTTCTATGGTTAGTGTCCCTTGTGTGGCCGTTACCTTGTTTTCTGGTGAGGGGTCATGGGTCTGCTACCTCTTGGGCCTGTGCGTGAAGAAGTAGTGAGGTGTGCGTTGGAACCCATTTCTACGGCGGTTGGGGTTCGTGGGGACTCATTTCCTGAGGTATGACAGGGGTGGTCGTTGCATGTGTTGGTTGGTTTCCAGTCCTATGGGCTGGGGGTCAGTGACCTTACAATATGGTGTGTGCCGTCAATAAAACCTGAATCAACAAATACATATCAGAACCTTTAGTGAGTTTCAACCTTGCACTGCTTGTATTATACGTGATATGCGGTCTGTGACCTGAGGTGGGTGGTTGGCGGTCCATGTTATGTTACAGGGGGGTCTCTCATTCGACCTCTGTCATGAACTATGCTGTGCTTTGGGGGGTCCCTTCTGCACCTGCCGGCTTGTATGGTGGGATTCCTGCCCCGATGGTGTAGCCTAGTTTTACCGGCCAAGGCGGACCGGGGTGGTTTCCTGTCACGGCCTCTACTAGTGGGTTTCTGATGTGGGTCTTGGGTGTACCTCCCTGTGAGTTGGGGTGAGAGGGGGACATTCTGTGGGCCTGGGGCTACATGCCCAGGGTGCCCAGAAGCTGCATTGGTACTTGTGTTACCTTGTCGGTTGGTGTTGTGTTGGGTAGGTTTCAGTACACATGCCAGGAGACCGCGGTCATAGCTTTTAGTGGGCTTCCTCTATAGTTCCCATATCTTTTATCTCACGTGCGGACCTAGGTCCGGGTGTGGGGGTCAATAGTCCGGTTTGTGTGTCGGGGAGGCCTCCCATTCCGCTGTTGTCGTGGTCCATGAGTCTATCTGGGATGCTACTGGGGACTCTTTTACCGTCTGCTGGCTGGCGTGGTGTGGGTGGTGCCCTGGGGGGTCTTAATGTTGCCAGTCATTGTGGTCTGGGACAGTCCCCTATGGCGGTTTTGTTTGGTGGCTATTTTGGTGGGAGGCCCGGGCGAGCTGCCTTGTAGGCCTAAGTGGGCAGGTGCTTTTCAATTAGGTCGGTGCCCTTGTATCCTGTATGCTTGGGGGCTATATTGTTTGCAGGGGTAATGGGTCAGCGTCGCATTTGGTGGGTTGCACACAGTACATTGATTAATAAACATTGAACAGCAATCTTAATCTTAACATTTCGTGTGACTCATCCTTAAATGTTAAATATTATGCTTTGCGTGCGGTTGCTCGCAGCACATCTGTTAAGGTACACTAACCCGCTGTCTGTACATTCGGTGTGCCTTATCCTGGAATATATAAAACTATGCTGTACGTGCGGGCTATGATGGTTTTAAAAAGTCAGGGGGGCTCGTTTCCGGGTTCACCGGGGGACTATGTTGTTTGCAGTACAAGTGGGTTCCGCGGTAAGTCAGTTGGGCTAATTAATAAGCCTTAAGTGTTAAACAGAACTTTTTGTGGCCATAGAGCATAAACATTAAATATAGTACATTGCATGTGGTCTAAGACCGGGAGTGGGTTTAGAGGCCAGGGATCTTGATTCCGGCATGCCTGGAAACTATATTGTTAACGATAATTATTAAACAATAAACAGAGCTTTTGGTGTCTACATATCATACACATTGAACATAGTACTTTACATGCGGTCAAAGACCGGGAGTGAGTTTAAAGGCCAGAGACCTCGTTTCCGGTGGTCCGGAAAACCCTGTTGTTAACGGTATTAATGGGTTCAGCATTGGGTCCGTTGGGCTGTTCCCTGTGCACTCGTTAATATACGTTACATTTTAAACCGAACTTTTGGTGTCCATAGAACATAAACATTAAATATAATACTTTACGTGCGGTCTAAGACCTGAAGTGGGTTGTGAGTGACCCGTGTGATTTTGCAGGGGGACCTCTCGGTCAACTTGTTCATGTGTCCATTTGAGTTTGTCCCCTGGTTGCAGCGGAGGGTCTCGGCTTGGCCTGCTGAGGGACGGGGTCTCTGATCTCCGTGTCGGCCGTCCCCTCCGGGTGCGGCGGAGTTGGCATCAGGTGCAGGCTGGCGTAGTGAGAGTCCTATGTGTTTGGCAAAGTCCTGCATATCTGATATTTGGCGGAGGGTGTATGTCTGGTCCCTCATTTTGACGAGGAGCTTAAAGGGGTGTCCCCACATGTATCGCCAGCCTTTCTCCATAAGTGCGGTCGTGATGGGCTTGAGTTCCCGGCGTTTCCTCAGTGTGGTTGGTGCCAGGTCCTGGTAAAATTGCAGTATTTGTCCCTGGTACGTTGGAGGGTTACCCCTTGCGGTTCTCATGAGCTGCTCTTTGACAGGGAAATGTAGGAGCTTGGTGATTATGTCCCTGGGTGCATTCATGTTGAAGGTTGGAGGACGCAGGGCTCTATGTGCTTGTTCAATGTAGAGCTCCTGTTCAGATGTGTCCGGGAGGAGAGAGTGGAATATGGCCCGTATGGTGGGTAGTATTGCCTCTGGCGGGACCGTTTCTGGTAGGCCCCTTATACAGATATTTTGTCTCAGTGATCTATTGTTAAGGTCTTCTAGGCCATCCTCCAGGTATGATACCTTGTCTTGTAGTATGTCAATGTCCCTGGAATGTGTCTTGGTTGTTGCCTGTGTTTCTGTTAGCTGTTGTTCAGCGCGGCTAGTGCGCAAGGCCAGGGCCTCTATGTCTTCCTTGAGGCCCGCAATTTGTTTCTCCAGGGCGGCCGTTGTGTAGGCCTTAATATCATCGGACGTTTCCCTGAGCATCTTCCTGAGGTCTTCTTTCGTGAGGGGTGTTATTTGACTCTCTGTGGGTTCATACCCGTCAGTGATCTATTGTTAAGGTCTTCTAGGTCATCCTCCAGGTAGGATACATTGTCTTGTAGTATGTCAATGTCCCTGGAATGTGTCTTGGTTGTTGCCTGTGTTTCTGTTAGCTGTTGTTCAGCGCGGCTAGTGCGCAAGGCCAGGGCCTCTATGTCTTCCTTGAGGCCCGCAATTTGTTTCTCCAGGGCGGCCGTCGTGTAGGCCTTAATATCATCGGACGTTTCCCTGAGCATCTTCCTGAGGTCTTCTTTCGTGAGGGTCTTTCTACCCGTCAGATTCAGAGCCTAATTCTGTGTGGCCTTGAGACAAAGATGGCCGCCCTTCGTCCTTACTGCGGAACATTGTGGCCACCGGCGGCGTTGTGTCCCATCTCTTTTTGGTGCCTAGGTGAGGTAAGTGGTGGGTAGCGGTGGGTCAAATTTTGGTAGCGAGATGCTTTAAATTGGTCGCTGATATTTGCTGATTGTAATCCCGGGGTCAGAGAGCTAAAGGCTCACGCCTCCTTCTCCATGAAAGGTTAGCGGGAAATATGTATTTTAATGTGTTTTTACCATTACTGTAAAATGGGGATATTCTCTATGCCTGGAGGTAATTGAGTTACTTCAAGCTCTTAACCCAATTATCTCCAGGATAGAGAGGAGGAGTTGCACTGTTGATGTGAGAGTGTTTCCATACTGTACTTGTACGTGATTATTGAAAGAACTGTCTCAGTATTCCACAAGGTCCCTATGGGAGTGTCCCTTGCTGGAAGACCTGCATAAAAGGATGACATGTAGCCCCCATTAAACAGATCCTGCTTGACCCTCAATACAGAGCCTCGTCTCGTACTTGGGCGATAATTCGTATGATTCCTGTTCGGCGCTTAGAAGTGTTTATTCCAGAAGTTTGGTCCTTAAGGGGTAATAAGGGTAATAGGATTGGTTTTGGGCTTGTTTTTCACTAGTCTGTACTAATCTTCTTATTGATTTCTATGTTGGGTTTTGCCCTAATTACCCTACAACCATTATAGACTCGTGTGGCGAAACCGACCTCGCCACGTGTCCTTGGAGGGGGCTGCTTGCCCACCTCTTGCCTTCTGACTATGGCCAGGGAAGATGCGGCCCTTTAATTACAAGATTTGGGCATAACGCATTTTTGTTGTGCTGCTGCTGGCCCTATATTATTATTATTATTATTATTATTATTATCGCCATTTATATAGCTTTACAATATTTTGAGAGGGGGGATGTAACAATAAATAAGACAATTACAAGAAAACTTACAGGAACAATAGGTTGAAGAGGACCCTGCTCAAACGAGCTTACAGTCTATAGGAGGTGGGGTATTAGAAACATTAGGATAGGAAATATCAAGTAGGAGTGAAGCAGAGCTGGAGGAGAGAGCAAAGCACTATCCCATAGGAGAGAGCAAGAGACAGGTATGTAAGGGAGAGATTACTCTGGGAGGCCATACACTTTCCTAAAGAGATGGGTTTTAAGGCCCTTCTTAAATGATTGAAGACTAGGGGAGAGTCTGATGGCAGTAGGCAAGTTATTCCAAAGGAGAGGAGCCGCCCGTGAGAGGTCCTAAAAGCGCGAGTTGGCCGTACGGGTGCGAGCAGCGGTCAGGAGGTGGTCGCGGGCAGAGCGGAGGGTACGAGGAGGGGCATACCTCTGGATCAGTGAAGAGATATAAGAGGGGCTGGAATTGTTCAGTGCTTTAAATGTATGGGTTAGCACTTTGAATTGACTCCTATAGGATACAGGGAGCCAATGTAAGGACTGGCAGAGGGGCGAGGTGTGAGAGGACCGACTGGATAGGAAAATCAGTCTAGCTGCAGCATTCATTACAGACTGTAGCGGGGCAGTACGGCTTTTGGGGAGACCAATCAGGAGAGGGTTACAGTAATCCATGCGGGAAATTACTAGAGCATGGACAAGCTCCTTGGTATCACAGGCAGAGGGGAGGATTTTGTGTGGGAGTATCTGTGTGTATTATACGGATTGATTGGTTGTTCTGTAAAACCCTGTGGGCTGTACTATGTTTGTGGATTGGGAATAAAAGAGACTGTAGGTGCCAGTACAGCCAGATTCTGCTTAACCCTCAAAACGAAGTGTCGTCTAGTTATTGGGGGAATTGGATTGTATGCTGACTGCCAGGAGTGTAACCCTTTCGTATGGTTTTCCTGTTCGGATATTTCCAGGGTTCATGTGTTTTCAGTTCGGAAGATTGGTGCTTACAGTAGCTGTCGGTGTATCTGGAAAGGGGAATATCGCCTAAATGGTTTTTAACCTCTGGTGAGCAAAACGGTCCTTTACAACTCGGTTTTAGACTCTCTTTCATCGTGTTCAGGCCCGGACTGGCCATCGGGCATACCGGGCAAATGCCCGGTGGGCCGCGATGGCCGTGGGGCCGAGGCCGGCAGGGGAGATCACAGGATCTCCCCTGCCAGCCCCTGCAGGGCCAGCGCTACCCGAGCGCTGGCCCTGCTGTGTGTCTCCATGGGCCGGTGGGGAGATCAAAGATCTCCCTCACCGGCCCAGAGACCCTGAGATGCGGCCACCGGCAGGGGAGGGAGGGAGGCAGGAGAGAACACCGGCGGAGCTCTAGCCAGCAGCTCCGCCGGGTCCTCTCGCGAGGTCTGAGCGTTGCCGCGGTTACCGCGGCAACGCTCAGATCTCGCGAGAGTGAACTCTAGCCTCCAGGCTAGAGTTCACTCTCACCACTAGGACCACCAGGGAAAGAAGCTGCAGTAAGGATCCCCCCTCCCAGGCCTGATGTAAGAAGGGAGGGGGGATATTAAGCAATCTGCCCCACCTCCACTAGGACCACCAGGGATCAGGCACCCTCCCTATGGAAACCTTCCCACCCCCTAAAGGTAAGAAGAGGGAGGGGAGAGGAGGGGAGAGGAGGGGAGAGGAGGGGAGGGGAGGGGAGGGGGGAGGAGGGGTAGGGGAATATAACTTTATTATTAATATTAATAAAAAAAATTTAAATACAAAATACACTCACACTAACAGCCCCCTCAGACACACACAGAGCACCCCCAGACACACACACAGAGCACCCCCAGACACACACACAGAGCACCCCCAGACACACACACAGCACCCCCAGACACACACAGCACCCCCAGACACACACAGCACTCAGACACACACAGCACACCCAGAAAAACACAGCACACCCAGAAACACACAGCACCCAGAAACACACAGCACCCAGAAACACACAGCACTCCCAGACACACACAGCACACCCCCAGACACCCCCAGCACACCCCCAGACACACACAGCACCCCCAGACACACACAGCGCACCCCCAGACACACACAACACACCCCCAGACACAGCGCACCCACACACACACAGCACCCTCACTCACACAGCAAACAGCACCTTCAGACACACACAGCACCCTCACTCACACACAGCACCCTCAGACAGACAGCATCCTCGCTCACACACACAGCACACTCCCACACATATATATATATATATATATTTATATATATATATATATATATATATATATATATATATATATGTTTATATAATATATAAAATAACCCTCAGTGAGTTAACAAAGAAAATTAGAAACCTAGAATGTGACGGCAGAAAAAAACACCCTCACACACAGCTCCCCTCTTACATACATACACACACACACACACACTGCGCCCCTCACACATACAATACGTCCAAATATAAATATATACACACACACACACACACACTACAGCACCACTACATACATTACGCTCCAGATAAACGCTAGATCCCTTACCCTATATGCACTCTTAATCCTCTACACACACACACACACACACAATCTCCTATACACACACTACATTCCTTGTCAGCAAACACATACAACATTCTCTAAACACACCCTCTCTACAACCCCTACACACACTACGTCACCTATACACACACACTACAGCCCGTATGCACACACTCGCTACATCCCCTATAACACTATGCCCCCTAGCCACACATATTACACCACAAACACAAATGAAATTGACCTATTTACACAATACCACACCACACTCTACACACACGCAATCCCACAAGCAGGCTCCAAACATATGCACCATGCACTTTATTGGCCCTTTTGTCCTCTGGTATCCCACTTGTGGAGAAACCAGAGACAATTTAAAAGCAAACACAGCGCAAGCATGTTTTAAATTATGACAGGGGTGGTCGTTGCATGTGTTGGTTGGTTTCCAGTCCTATGGGCTGGGGGTCAGTGACCTTACAATATGGTGTGTGCCGTCAATAAAACCTGAATCAACAAATACATATCAGAACCTTTAGTGAGTTTCAACCTTGCACTGCTTGTATTATACGTGATATGCGGTCTGTGACCTGAGGTGGGTGGTTGGCGGTCCATGTTATGTTACAGGGGGGTCTCTCATTCGACCTCTGTCATGAACTATGCTGTGCTTTGGGGGGTCCCTTCTGCACCTGCCGGCTTGTATGGTGGGATTCCTGCCCCGATGGTGTAGCCTAGTTTTACCGGCCAAGGCGGACCGGGGTGGTTTCCTGTCACGGCCTCTACTAGTGGGTTTCTGATGTGGGTCTTGGGTGTACCTCCCTGTGAGTTGGGGTGAGAGGGGGACATTCTGTGGGCCTGGGGCTACGTGCCCAGGGTGCCCAGAAGCTGCATTGGTACTTGTGTTACCTTGTCGGTTGGTGTTGTGTTGGGTAGGTTTCAGTACACATGCCAGGAGACCGCGGTCATAGCTTTTAGTGGGCTTCCTCTATAGTTCCCATATCTTTTATCTCACGTGCGGACCTAGGTCCGGGTGTGGGGGTCAATAGTCCGGTTTGTGTGTCGGGGAGGCCTCCCATTCCGCTGTTGTCGTGGTCCATGAGTCTATCTGGGATGCTACTGGGGACTCTTTTACCGTCTGCTGGCTGGCGTGGTGTGGGTGGTGCCCTGGGGGGTCTTAATGTTGCCAGTCATTGTGGTCTGGGACAGTCCCCTATGGCGGTTTTGTTTGGTGGCTATTTTGGTGGGAGGCCCGGGCGAGCTGCCTTGTAGGCCTAAGTGGGCAGGTGCTTTTCAATTAGGTCGGTGCCCTTGTATCCTGTATGCTTGGGGGCTATATTGTTTGCAGGGGTAATGGGTCAGCGTCGCATTTGGTGGGTTGCACACAGTACATTGATTAATAAACATTGAACAGCAATCTTAATCTTAACATTTCGTGTGACTCATCCTTAAATGTTAAATATTATGCTTTGCGTGCGGTTGCTCGCAGCACATCTGTTAAGGTACACTAACCCGCTGTCTGTACATTCGGTGTGCCTTATCCTGGAATATATAAAACTATGCTGTACGTGCGGGCTATGATGGTTTTAAAAAGTCAGGGGGGCTCGTTTCCGGGTTCACCGGGGGACTATGTTGTTTGCAGTACAAGTGGGTTCCGCGGTAAGTCAGTTGGGCTAATTAATAAGCCTTAAGTGTTAAACAGAACTTTTTGTGGCCATAGAGCATAAACATTAAATATAGTACATTGCATGTGGTCTAAGACCGGGAGTGGGTTTAGAGGCCAGGGATCTTGATTCCGGCATGCCTGGAAACTATATTGTTAACGATAATTATTAAACAATAAACAGAGCTTTTGGTGTCTACATATCATACACATTGAACATAGTACTTTACATGCGGTCAAAGACCGGGAGTGAGTTTAAAGGCCAGAGACCTCGTTTCCGGTGGTCCGGAAAACCCTGTTGTTAACGGTATTAATGGGTTCAGCATTGGGTCCGTTGGGCTGTTCCCTGTGCACTCGTTAATATACGTTACATTTTAAACCGAACTTTTGGTGTCCATAGAACATAAACATTAAATATAATACTTTACGTGCGGTCTAAGACCTGAAGTGGGTTGTGAGTGACCCGTGTGATTTTGCAGGGGGACCTCTCGGTCAACTTGTTCATGTGTCCATTTGAGTTTGTCCCCTGGTTGCAGCGGAGGGTCTCGGCTTGGCCTGCTGAGGGACGGGGTCTCTGATCTCCGTGTCGGCCGTCCCCTCCGGGTGCGGCGGAGTTGGCATCAGGTGCAGGCTGGCGTAGTGAGAGTCCTATGTGTTTGGCAAAGTCCTGCATATCTGATATTTGGCGGAGGGTGTATGTCTGGTCCCTCATTTTGACGAGGAGCTTAAAGGGGTGTCCCCACATGTATCGCCAGCCTTTCTCCATAAGTGCGGTCGTGATGGGCTTGAGTTCCCGGCGTTTCCTCAGTGTGGTTGGTGCCAGGTCCTGGTAAAATTGCAGTATTTGTCCCTGGTACGTTGGAGGGTTACCCCTTGCGGTTCTCATGAGCTGCTCTTTGACAGGGAAATGTAGGAGCTTGGTGATTATGTCCCTGGGTGCATTCATGTTGAAGGTTGGAGGACGCAGGGCTCTATGTGCTTGTTCAATGTAGAGCTCCTGTTCAGATGTGTCCGGGAGGAGAGAGTGGAATATGGCCCGTATGGTGGGTAGTATTGCCTCTGGCAGGACCGTTTCTGGTAGGCCCCTTATACAGATATTTTGTCTCAGTGATCTATTGTTAAGGTCTTCTAGGCCATCCTCCAGGTATGATACCTTGTCTTGTAGTATGTCAATGTCCCTGGAATGTGTCTTGGTTGTTGCCTGTGTTTCTGTTAGCTGTTGTTCAGCGCGGCTAGTGCGCAAGGCCAGGGCCTCTATGTCTTCCTTGAGGCCCGCAATTTGTTTCTCCAGGGCGGCCGTCGTGTAGGCCTTAATATCATCGGACGTTTCCCTGAGCATCTTCCTGAGGTCTTCTTTCGTGAGGGTCTTTCTACCCGTCAGATTCAGAGCCTAATTCTGTGTGGCCTTGAGACAAAGATGGCCGCCCTTCGTCCTTACTGCGGAACATTGTGGCCACCGGCGGCGTTGTGTCCCATCTCTTTTTGGTGCCTAGGTGAGGTAAGTGGTGGGTAGCGGTGGGTCAAATTTTGGTAGCGAGATGCTTTAAATTGGTCGCTGATATTTGCTGATTGTAATCCCGGGGTCAGAGAGCTAAAGGCTCACGCCTCCTTCTCCATGAAAGGTTAGCGGGAAATATGTATTTTAATGTGTTTTTACCATTACTGTAAAATGGGGATATTCTCTATGCCTGGAGGTAATTGAGTTACTTCAAGCTCTTAACCCAATTATCTCCAGGATAGAGAGGAGGAGTTGCACTGTTGATGTGAGAGTGTTTCCATACTGTACTTGTACGTGATTATTGAAAGAACTGTCTCAGTATTCCACAAGGTCCCTATGGGAGTGTCCCTTGCTGGAAGACCTGCATAAAAGGATGACATGTAGCCCCCATTAAACAGATCCTGCTTGACCCTCAATACAGAGCCTCGTCTCGTACTTGGGCGATAATTCGTATGATTCCTGTTCGGCGCTTAGAAGTGTTTATTCCAGAAGTTTGGTCCTTAAGGGGTAATAAGGGTAATAGGATTGGTTTTGGGCTTGTTTTTCACTAGTCTGTACTAATCTTCTTATTGATTTCTATGTTGGGTTTTGCCCTAATTACCCTACAACCATTATAGACTCGTGTGGCGAAACCGACCTCGCCACGTGTCCTTGGAGGGGGCTGCTTGCCCACCTCTTGCCTTCTGACTATGGCCAGGGAAGATGTGGCCCTTTAATTACAAGATTTGGGCATAACGCATTTTTGTTGTGCTGCTGCTGGCCCTATATTATTATTATTATTATTATTATTATTATTATTATTATTATTATCGCCATTTATATAGCTTTACAATATTTTGAGAGGGGGGATGTAACAATAAATAAGACAATTACAAGAAAACTTACAGGAACAATAGGTTGAAGAGGACCCTGCTCAAACGAGCTTACAGTCTATAGGAGGTGGGGTATTAGAAACATTAGGATAGGAAATATCAAGTAGGAGTGAAGCAGAGCTGGAGGAGAGAGCAAAGCACTATCCCATAGGAGAGAGCAAGAGACAGGTATGTAAGGGAGAGATTACTCTGGGAGGCCATACACTTTCCTAAAGAGATGGGTTTTAAGGCCCTTCTTAAATGATTGAAGACTAGGGGAGAGTCTGATGGCAGTAGGCAAGTTATTCCAAAGGAGAGGAGCCGCCCGTGAGAGGTCCTTCAAGCGCGAGTTGGCCGTACGGGTGCGAGCAGCGGTCAGGAGGTGGTCGCGGGCAGAGCGGAGGGTACGAGGAGGGGCATACCTCTGGATCAGTGAAGAGATATAAGAGGGGCTGGAATTGTTCAGTGCTTTAAATGTATGGGTTAGCACTTTGAATTGACTCCTATAGGATACAGGGAGCCAATGTAAGGACTGGCAGAGGGGCGAGGTGTGAGAGGACCGACTGGATAGGAAAATCAGTCTAGCTGCAGCATTCATTACAGACTGTAGCAGGGCAGTACGGCTTTTGGGGAGACCAATCAGGAGAGGGTTACAGTAATCCATGCGGGAAATTACTAGAGCATGGACAAGCTCCTTGGTATCACAGGCAGAGGGGAGGATTTTGTGTGGGAGTATCTGTGTGTATTATACGGATTGATTGGTTGTTCTGTAAAACCCTGTGGGCTGTACTATGTTTGTGGATTGGGAATAAAAGAGACTGTAGGTGCCAGTACAGCCAGATTCTGCTTAACCCTCAAAACGAAGTGTCGTCTAGTTATTGGGGGAATTGGATTGTATGCTGACTGCCAGGAGTGTAACCCTTTCGTATGGTTTTCCTGTTCGGATATTTCCAGGGTTCATGTGTTTTCAGTTCGGAAGATTGGTGCTTACAGTAGCTGTCGGTGTATCTGGAAAGGGGAATATCGCCTAAATGGTTTTTAACCTCTGGTGAGCAAAACGGTCCTTTACAACTCAGTTTTAGACTCTCTTTCATCGTGTTCAGGCCCGGACTGGCCATCGGGCATACCGGGCAAATGCCCGGTGGGCCGCGATGGCCGTGGGGCCGAGGCCGGCAGGGGAGATCACAGGATCTCCCCTGCCAGCCCCTGCAGGGCCAGCGCTACCCGAGCGCTGGCCCTGCTGTGTGTCTCCATGGGCCGGTGGGGAGATCAAAGATCTCCCTCACCGGCCCAGAGACCCTGAGATGCGGCCACCGGCAGGGGAGGGAGGGAGGCAGGAGAGAACACCGGCGGAGCTCTAGCCAGCAGCTCCGCCGGGTCCTCTCGCGAGGTCTGAGCGTTGCCGCGGTTACCGCGGCAACGCTCAGATCTCGCGAGAGTGAACTCTAGCCTCCAGGCTAGAGTTCACTCTCACCACTAGGACCACCAGGGAAAGAAGCTGCAGTAAGGATCCCCCCTCCCAGGCCTGATGTAAGAAGGGAGGGGGGATATTAAGCAATCTGCCCCACCTCCACTAGGACCACCAGGGACAGGGCCGGCGCGTCCATAAGGCGGCACAGGCGGCCGCCTTAGGGCGCACGGGCTCTGGGGGCGCAAGATTTCAGTGACCGGCAGGAGGGAAGCTCTCCCTCCTGCCGGGCCACCATCTCGGCCCCCGGTGCTGCGTGCGGCTGTGCTGTAATCAGACGCGGCGAGGGAGCTCTAACCTCTCTGCTCTGCTCCCTCGCGCGCTGCCTGTCTGCTGATACCGCGGGAGCCGGAATATGACGTCATATTCCGGCTCCCGCGGTATCAGCAGACAGGCACGCGAGGGAGCAGAGCAGAGAGGTTAGAGCTCCCTCGCCGCGTCTGATCTCAGCACAGCCGCACGCCGCCCAGCAGCCCCACTGGACCCCAGGGAAGGATTCATCATCCACACCAGCTCTCCAGGTAGGGAGGCTGGGTGGAAAATATTTATTTATAAAATAATTAGTGTGTGTGAGTGTGTGTGTCTGTGTGTCTGTGTGTGTGTGTCTGTGTCTGTGTGTGTGGGTCTGTGTGTGAGTGTATGGGTCTGTGTGTGAGTGTATGGGTCTGTGTGTGAGTGTATGGGACTGTGTGTGAGTGTATGGGTCTGTGTGTGAGTGTATGGGTCTGTGTGTGAGTGTATGGGTCTGTGTGTGAGTGTATGGGTCTGTGTGTGAGTGTATGGGTCTGTGTGTGAGTGTATGGGTCTGTGTGTGAGTGTATGGGTCTGTGTGTGAGTGTATGGGTCTGTGTGTGAGTGTATGGGTCTGTGTGTGAGTGTATGGGTCTGTGTGTGAGTGTATGGGTCTGTGTGTGAGTGTATGGGTCTATGTGTGAGTGTATGGGTCTGTGTGTGAGTGTATGGGTCTGTGTGTGAGTGTATGGGTCTGTGTGTGAGTGTATGGGTCTGTGTGTGAGTGTATGGGTCTGTGTGTGAGTGTGTGTGTCTGTGTGAGTGTGTGTGTCTGAGTGACAGAGTGTGTGTCTGAGTGACAGTGGGTCTGTGTGTGAGTGTGTCTGAGTGACAGTGTGTCTGAGTGACAGTGTGTCTGAGTGACAGTGTGTGTCTGTGAGTGACAGTGTGTGTCTGTGAGTGGCAGTGTGTGTCTGTGAGTGACAGTGTGTGTCTGTGAGTGACAGTGTGTGTGTCTGTGAGTGACAGTGTGTGCGTCTGTGAGTGACAGAGTGTGCGTCTGTGAGTGACAGAGTGTGCGTCTGTGAGTGACAGAGTGTGCGTCTGTGAGTGACAGAGTGTGCGTCTGTGAGTGACAGAGTGTGCGTCTGTGAGTGACAGAGTGTGCGTCTGTGAGTGACAGAGTGTGCGTCTGTGAGTGACAGAGTGTGCATCTGTGAGTGACAGAGTGTGCGTCTGTGAGTGACAGAGTGTGTGCGTCTGTGAGTGACAGAGTGTGTGCGTCTGTGAGTGACAGAGTGTGTGCGTCTGTGAGTGACAGAGTGTGTGCGTCTGTGAGTGACAGAGTGTGTGCGTCTGTGAGTGACAGTGTGTGTGCGTCTGTGAGTGACAGTGTGTGTGAGTGCGTCTGTGTGTGTGTGCATGTGAGTGTATGAGTGTGTCTCAGTGTATGATGAGTGTGTCTGTCAAATCAGTGAGAGTATGTTTGTCATTGAGTCTGTGTATGACTATCAGTGTGTCTGTCAATGAGTGTCAATCAGTGTGGGTCTGTCAGTGTCAATGAATGAGTGTGTGTCAGATCAATGAGTCTGTGTCTGTCAGTGACGTCTGTGTGTTTGTCATTGAGTGTGTGACTGTCAGTGTGTACAGAGTGTAGCGGAGCGCGGTACAGGAGCTTCTGTTTCCTGTACCTGGCCAGACTGACAGGAGGTGCTCACAGAGAGAGCACTCCCTGTCAGTTCGGCCGGGTACAGAAAACTGAAGCTCCTGTACCGCGCTCCGCTCCGCTACACTCTGTACACACTGACACAGCAGGAAGGGGAGTGTGACCACTAAAGGGGTGTGGGGTGCACCAAGGGACAGGGAGGGAATGGGAGAGAAACACCAAGAGACAGGGAAAAGAGGGGGTAGGGGAGAAGAACACTAAGGGACAGAGAAAGGGACCATTAATGGTCAGGGAGGGGAGAGGGGCTGGTTAAGAGGCACATAGGTGAAGATGTTTTTTTTGGGGGGGGAGGGGGGAGCGGAAACATGCGTCTTCGCCTATGTACCTAAAAATCCAAGCACCGGCCCTGACCAGGGATCAGGCACCCCCCCTATGGAAACCTTCCCACCCCCTAAAGGTAAGAAGAGGGAGGGGAGAGGAGGGGAGAGGAGGGGAGAGGAGGGGAGGGGAGGGGGGAGGAGGGGTAGGGGAATATAACTTTATTATTATTATTAATAAAAAAAATTTAAATACAAAATACACTCACACTAACAGCCCCCTCAGACACACACAGAGCACCCCCAGACACACACACAGAGCACCCCCAGACACACACACAGAGCACCCCCAGACACACACACAGCACCCCCAGACACACACAGCACACCCAGACACACACAGCACCCCCAGACACACACAGCACTCAGACACACACAGCACACCCAGAAACACACAGCACACCCAGAAACACACAGCACCCAGAAACACACAGCACTCCCAGACACACACAGCACACCCCCAGACACCCCCAGCACACCCCCAGACACACACAGCACCCCCAGACACACACAGCGCACCCCCAGACACACACAACACACCCCCAGACACAGCGCACCCACACACACACAGCACCCTCACTCACACAGCAAACAGCACCTTCAGACACACACAGCACCCTCACTCACACACAGCACCCTCAGACAGACAGCATCCTCGCTCACACACACAGCACACTCCCACACATATATATATATATATATATTTATATATATATATATATATATATATATATAGAAGGCTTGGCCTGTAATTGTGGGAGGCACTTAATTTCCCTATTTAAACCCAGTAAGCCCCTGCTTACCTGTCTTCGACGATCTCGGAAGTGCTTCAGTGTACTTCCGGTTTACAGATCCGTGACGTCAGTTTTCCCGCCCGCCGGCAGCCCGGTTCAAACGCCCTGCGGCTGTATTCGTGAGTATACCGCTTTTGCCTTACACGGACGGCATCGAAATCGTAAGTTTAGCCCTGTCGCTCACGGGCTCGCATTCAATCCGCTCCTGCATTTTCTCGGTCAGTGTAACACGTTCAGTTACACTTACACCTCGTAGTCTCGTTCAGCCGCACCGGGTTGCCATACGTTTCATTCAGTGGGTACAATATCTTCATTTTGTTCCGTATTCTGGATATTGTTTACGTTTTAAGCTATGATTTAGTAGTTACGTTTTATATGGAAGGGGTTTTAGGCGGGTTGTAGTAGTGCCCAGTATTCTAAACTTCTGTGTTTAAAGTAGTTTATATGGTCCCCTTAAAGTCATAAATAGCTAAGTAGAGTAAATAGGGGGTATGTTGTCCCATTGTGTTAAATGGCTGTTCCTGTCCTGTTTTTGTTGTAGTTCTTACTAATACTGACACTTCTCGCAAGTGGCCCTTCGCGGGTATACGTATTCGCAGCTTTGTTAAAGAGGTAGGCCTCGGTGTCGCCCACTTCATTTGTGTGTATGTTGTAGTTAAATAGTTCGTTTCATAAATAGGTCACGTTTCTTTTCCTTTAGTTCCGTTGGTTCCCTTCAGGATTATACTTTATTAGGTCAAATAAAGTTTCCTTTCTCTGCAGGTATGTTATTGGTGTGTCCTGGGGGGGGGGGGGGTTCGAGGACTAGTTGTAATTCTCCCGCCAACTTAGGTATGTTCCCATAGGCCTCTTTGCCTATAAGTTTAGAAGTCCCGCAAGGCATAGGTCAGCCCTTACGTTTCGGAGGTTCAGGCCAATCGTCCCAACGCGTAGCTATAGCCTTGCTTCAAAAATTAGTTAGGGCCTCACCAGTCACGACCAATCGTATTGCTTCTTTTTCATGTCACCGAGAGGCCAACTCCCCGCCACCCACCTCAGTGGCACCAAGGCCCCACGCGCCAAATCATAGTTAGTGCCTCTCATAGCCACTTGGCAAGTAGTTAGGGCCTCATCTGCCACCAACGAAAGCTAAGCTAATACAATTTCGCCTATGGGCACTAGCATAGTAAGTGGGGTCCCTCCAGCTATTTATTTTTCAGTACTAAACTCGCCCTCTCTGCCCCCTTAGAATGTCCAACGCTTCGGTGTTAGAAGACAATCTGTCGGTTACCAGCACCCCGCTCAGGTCGGGCACGCAGAGAACGCAACCAACCCCTCCAAGTCCAGCTTCCAGCTATCGCTCCTGGACTATCCCTAAGATTACCGCTGAACTTAAAAAGAGGAATATCCCTTATCCAGCTTCAGCTAGGAAGAATGAACTTTTTCGTTTATTGAACTCTACTGAGGATAACGAAAGGCCTGGCCCTAGTTCACAGGTTAATGTACTTAATAGCCTGGCTGAATTACACGCCATGATGGCCTCCCTAGTGTCCTCAGTTGCCACCATCAATAACAGATTGGATAACCTGGAAGCTAATAACGTTCCTTCAGTCCCCGAGATTCCCGGGCCGGTTGTCCAACCCACGCCCGCCCTAGGAGGTAACAGTGACCCTCCACCGGCTAGGAAAGTTACTAACGTTATTAATCCTATTCACCTAATACCGCAGTCTCTCAGACGTGACATCATAGAGGGAAAGGATGTTAACTTGGCCTCGCTACTGATAGCGGCTCAAGACGTGGTAGAAAACAGGGCATACACGTTTGAGGACCTATCAGTAGTGATGAGGGCCAGGGACCCTAGGTTGAATAGGAAACTTAACATCCCTGAGTTTGTCTTGGCATTTGGCCTATACAGAGACGTTATCTGTACTGCTTTTCCCCTCCGCAGAGAGGAGCTAGATTTGTACCTACACAAGGTGATAGAGCTGGCTTATAAGTACGGGGGCTTTGCCTTTTACGACTATCACAAGTCGTTCTCCTCTAGGTCAGCCGCTTCTTTGTCCCAGTATAATACAGTCACGGACTGGGGTCAGCTAGATACAGAGTTGTTTCTTATGCATTTTGCAGGTCTCAAAACCCCTTCCTGTGCCATTTGCTCGTCTGCAGCTCACTCCATTAATTTCTGTCCTGAAAATGTTGCTATCCCCTCTACCAGTAACGCCAACTCCGATTTTCAGCCAACTTCCAACCAGAAGGAGATTAGAGACAAATTAGGCAGGCCAATAGTGTTCTTGGGCAAAGCTCAGGTCTGCAATAATTTTAATGCTGGGGGTTGTAGTTACAGTGCTTGTAGGCTGCTGCATGTGTGCTCGCTTTGTTTCAGGGCACATGCCAAGACGATGTGCCCTAACAAATTGTACCCTAAAAAGGCATCTACTCCAATAAACATACCAAGTTTGCAACGTTACCTGGCTAATCATCCTTCTTTACATCTGGTGGAATTTCTCACGTCAGGGTTCACTCACGGGTTTCACACAGGCTTTGTCTCTCTCCCCTCAGGCATCTTGGAGTGCCCCAACCTTCAGTCAGCTCTCACAGACCCCGACACCCTACAAGTACTCTTACAGAAAGAGGTGGATAACGGCTTCATGATAGGCCCTTTCACTACTCCTCCTTTCTCCTCATGGAGAACTAACCCTCTAGGTATCGCCACTGGGAAGTTTAACAACAAAAAGAGACTTATTATTGATTTTTCTGCACCACACGCCTCTCCCACACCTAGCCTGAATGCACTAATCCCGTCAGAAGATTTTTCTCTTCAGTACGCTAGGATCGATGATGCCATTCAGGCGATTATTAACTCCGGGAAGGCAGCCTGGTTAAGTAAGTCAGATATTACTAACGCCTTTAAGTTACTTCCCATTCATCAATCACTCTGGCATCTGCACGGAGTCAAGTGGCTAGACAACTACTATTTCGCTACCAGGCTTACTTTCGGCTCCAAAAGTAGCCCCAAGTTATTCGACCTGTTCGCCGAAACCTTGACATGGCTTCTCCTTAACTTCTGCAGATGCCCAGTTGTCATACATTATTTAGATGACTTCCTCACCATAGAACCTCACCACTGCACTCCACGCAGCCTTCATCACTTGCTCACGCTCTTCAAAGATTTAGGTGTCCCCGTAGCCCAGGACAAAACTGAAGGTCCCAAAACCGAAATTACTTTTCTGGGGATTACACTCAATTCTGTCACCATGCACGCCAGCCTGCCCCAGGAGAAAGTAGACCGTATTCTATCCTACATTAGCACCTGCATGTCATTAGGCACTTGCACCAGGAAACAACTACAGTCACTTTTAGGCTCACTTAATTTTGCCATGAGAATAATTCCACAGGGTAGGTCTTTCATTTCCAGAATCCTTTCACTTTTGCTCGGTCTCCCTGACGATGACTCCACTACAACCCTAGACGAGTCAGCTACAGCTGACCTGAGAATGTGGCAGCTGTTCCTTTCCTCGTGGAATGGCAGGTCTTTGTTTGTTCCCCCCGTTTCCGACGATTCCCCAGTACTCTGGGCTGACGCTTCAGGTACCTTAGGATATGCGGCCATATTTGGAGACGAGTGGCTATACGACTCCTGGCCGGTCGAAACCATGTCACTCGAGAGTTTCAGTACCACCTCCTCTCTTTTTGAGATCTACCCTATTGTAGCAGCAGCTTACACGTGGGGGGTAGAGTGGAGGGGGCAGTCAGTCAGGTGTTTTTGTGACAACTTAGCTACCTGTGAC
Organism: Pelobates fuscus; assembly: GCF_036172605.1. Classification (NCBI taxonomy): domain Eukaryota; kingdom Metazoa; phylum Chordata; class Amphibia; order Anura; family Pelobatidae; genus Pelobates; species Pelobates fuscus. The sequence goes on from NC_086323.1 coordinate 187,915,361, forward strand.
ATCATCAACAAGGGCCGCTCTCAGTCCCTCACGGTCATGAACCTAGTCAGGAGACTCACTTGGCTAGCAGCTAATCTCCAGTTCTGCATATCCTGTGTTCACGTCCCAGGTATACAAAATACTGCCGCTGATGCTCTGTCACGCTTCAATTTACAGGAGTTCTTCAGACTACATCCTACAGCTTCCCAGCAACCCAGGGTACCTCCAAAATTCGAAGACCTGGTAATGCATTAAGCCCTCTCCTACAACTAAGCGGCACGCTTGCTCAGGCGGGTCTATCCCTTAACACGAGGAAAGCCTATTACAGAGCATATGAACTGTTTATGTGTTTCATTCGTAATTACTGTGTAATAAATGTTTTTTCTGTTGAAACCATGGTTGCTTTCACAACTTTTTGCCACTTTTCTCTTAATCTAGCTTACAACACAATCAAACTCTACTTAACGGGTATCCAACACTACATGTTAACCTCCTTTCCCAACAAGTCTCCTTTCCTATCTTCCTACCCTCTTAAAAGTGTCCTCAAAGGCATTCATAACTTGTCAGTACACATACCCACTAAACGCCTTCCCATAGATAGTAAGCTGTTTAAGAAGTTGTCCGATATACTCGACACGTCCCCTTTCGAACATATCACAAACCTCGTTGTCAAATCAGCGGCTTATCTAGCCTTTTACGGTTTCTTGAGACCCAAAGAGTTCACCGTAGAAAGAGCTTCTGATTTCAGCTCGTGCCTCCTAAAGAAACACTTAATTAAAAATCTAGACCACTACACTCTGTCCGTTACCCGTACCAAAACAAGCCAATCAGGCCCACCAGTGGAAATTAACTTTTATCCCACTTCAACCAATTGGTGTCCCGTTCGTGTGTTGGATAAGCTAGTAGCAGCCCAAGCTAATTCCGCTCCTGATAACCCACTTCTAGCTATTCTAGGGAAACCCCTGACCACAAAAGTTTTCATGCTTTACATACGCACCCTTTTACTCCGTTTGGGACAAAACCCACGTTCATTCTCGGGCCATTCTTTTCGCATTGGAGCAGCCACAGCTGCCTCAGGTAATCATGTACCGACACACATAATTAAAAACATGGGGAGGTGGAAATCATCCGCATACAACAGATACATTCCCAATCCTGAGAAAGAGATAAGGCTGGCTTTCTGTGATATGACTAAATGATGTACCGCTTAATAAACGCATTTTGTTTTAATGGTTATTATTTTTGCCCTCTTTTACAGGCCTAACCTTACGTCAGTTTCGGCACACCTCAACTGACTTGCTATTAAGGAACTACTTATTTTAAACCCTGTTTTCCTTACGTCCTCGGAATGTGCCGTACACAAATAGAAGGCTTGGCCTGTAATTGTGGGAGGCACTTAATTTCCCTATTTAAACCCAGTAAGCCCCTGCTTACCTGTCTTCGACGATCTCGGAAGTGCCCCTCCCACCGCACCCTCAATTTTATCATTTCCCTAGGTGGGCCCTCTTTTACAGGCCTAACCTTACGTCAGTTTCGGCACACCTCAACTGACTTGCTATTAAGGAACTACTTATTTTAAACCCTGTTTTCCTTACGTCCTCGGAATGTGCCGTACACAAATATATATATATATATATGTTTATATAATATATAAAATAACCCTCAGTGAGTTAACAAAGAAAATTAGAAACCTAGAATGTGACGGCAGAAAAAAACACCCTCACACACAGCTCCCCTCTTACATACATACACACACACACACACACACACTGCGCCCCTCACACATACAATACGTCCAAATATAAATATATACACACACACACACACACACTACAGCACCACTACATACATTACGCTCCAGATAAACGCTAGATCCCTTACCCTATATGCACTCTTAATCCTCTACACACACACACACACACAATCTCCTATACACACACTACATTCCTTGTCAGCAAACACATACAACATTCTCTAAACACACCCTCTCTACAACCCCTACACACACTACGTCACCTATACACACACACTACAGCCCGTATGCACACACTCGCTACATCCCCTATAACACTATGCCCCCTAGCCACACATATTACACCACAAACACAAATGAAATTGACCTATTTACACAATACCACACCACACTCTACACACACGCAATCCCACAAGCAGGCTCCAAACATATGCACCATGCACTTTATTGGCCCTTTTGTCCTCTGGTATCCCACTTGTGGAGAAACCAGAGACAATTTAAAAGCAAACACAGCGCAAGCATGTTTTAAATTAAATTTGCTTGCGCTGCGCAGAACAAATTCAGGGCCTTTTTCTAATGCCAGAGCTCTTCAGCGGGCTCTGCGCATTGAACTAACATGCAACCTTTGAGAGGGGGCGTGCTTGTCATTAGTGATGACAAAACACACCCTCTCTGGCCCCGCCCCCTTCTTAGGGGGCCGCTCTGATTGAAAAATGCCCGGGCCTAATTTTTTTCCCAGTCCGGCCCTGATCGTGTTTGTACATTTAATTGTGTGTAGTGCATGTGTAAATGCAGAAGTGAATTTGAGTATGGATATGTGTTATTCTGAGTGCATTTGTGGTGTTCCTGTCCTTTACATCTCCCTCCAATAGTTGATGTGTCTCCCTTCCCTCATCCTGTATATTTATTTTTTCTCCTCTATCTTTACTTGTGTCTCTCCCTCAGCCAGTGGCGGATCCAGGGGGGGGGGCAATGGGGCAATTGCCCCCCCCCCGAGAATACCGACGGTCTCCCTCTCCCTCTCCCTCCCCTGCCAGCCCTTAAATGTGCGTGCGGACCGGAGATCACAGATCTCCCTCCCCGGTCCGCAGGCACTGTGCTGGCGGCCGGCGGGGGAGGGAGGGAGTTAGAGGGAGGACCCGGAGGTCAGGCTGCAGCTCCTCCGGGTCCTCCTCTCGCGAGATTTGGAGCGTTGCCGCGGTTACTACGGCAACGCTCCAAATCTCGCGAGAGTGAACTCTAGCCCGGGAGCGTGGGCTAGAGTTCACTCTCCCCACTGGGACCACCAATGAATCGCCCACCGGACCACCAGGGAAATGTCCCCCCTCCCCCAGTAAAGGTAAGAAGGGAGGGAGGACATAGAATATTTATTTAAATAAAAAAATAAATAAATATAAAAAAAAAAGACCCCATACCCTTATATCACACACACTGCCCCCCATTACACACACACTGCCCCCCATTACACACATACTGCCCCCCATACACCCACACTGCCCCCCATACACACACACTGCCCCCCATACACACACACTGACCCACATACACACACACTGACCCCCATACTGCCCCCATACACCCATACTGCCCCCCATACACCCACACTGCCCCCATACACACACACTGCCCCCCATACACACACACTGCCCCCCATACTGACCCCCATACACACACACTGCCCCCCATACTGCCCCCATACACCCACACTGCCCCCATACACCCACACTGCCCCCCATACACCCACACTGCCCCCCATACACCCACACTGCCCCCATACACCCACACTGCCCCCCATACACCCACACTGCCCCCATACACCCACACTGCCCCCATACACCCACACTGCCCCCCATACACACACACACTGCCCCCCATACACCCACACTGCCCCCATACACCCACACTGCCCCCATACACCCACACTGCCCCCCATACACCCACACTGCCCCATACACCCACACTGCCCCCATACACCCATACTGCCCCCCATACACCCATACTGCCCCCCATACACACACACTGCCCCCATACACACACACTGGCCCCCATACACACACACTGACCCCCATAGACCTGTACTGCCCCCATACTGCCCCTTCATACACACACACTGACCCCCATAGACCTGTACTGCCCCCATACTGCCCCCTCATACACACACACTGCCGCCCCATATACACACATTGCCCACACTCACACATACACTGCAATACTCACACACACACACACTGCAACTGTTACACACACATACTGTCCCACACATACACTGCATCCCTGACATACACTGCCGCTCTCACACACGCTCACACACTGTCCCCCTCACACACACACTGCACCTCTTACACATTGCACCACTCACACACACTACTGCTCCAATGCACTACTACAGCCCCATTTCCCAGCAGACTTCAGGTAAGTTGTCAAACTGTTCTTAAACGGTTTGACTACTTACTCTGGGAGGGGGTCCCGGCACTATAGACACCATAACCACTACACTGAGCTGTAGTGGTTATTGTGTCTGGATTATTTCTTTAAATAATCTACAAGTGCCCCTCCCGAGATCAGGCTCTGGATCCGCCACTGCCCTCAGCACTACCTATCTATCACCCATATGTATCCCTGACTTATGCCACTCATCTTTATCCAAGGTGTGTCACCATTCCCTGTGTCTCCCCATTTGCATATTCTACTTCCTGGAGCAAGCCTTCCCTGGCCACCTTCCCCCATTTCTAAAATAAAGAGATGAAGTTAAAACTCACCATGATCCAGCGCCAAGGCCAAGTTTTCCCTGCATTCTCATCCTCCATGACCGCAGTCACTCCTCCTCACAGCAATGGGAGAGAAGTCAGAGAGGGCAGTGTGAGGAAAGGACATAGGCGACACATGCCACGATTGGTTGTCTAGCACCAGCATGCTATGCATGCTTGCATCAGGTGCCAAATATGTCCATTTTCCATGTCAGCCACCTGGAACTTTTGTTCTGGGATGGCTAATGGAGTCTCAAGGCTGTGGCTAGAGTTGGAGTTACACCTAAGGAAGCAGGTATGCTATAATCATTTAATTATAGGCGGCCAACAAATTTGTTTTAAAAAAAAAGCTGTACAATAGGTGGACTAACAAGCAAGTAGTTGCAACAAGACATGTTAGACATACAGGAACAGATGTTGAGGGTCCTACTCAAGGAAGCGTACATTCTAAATGTAGTGGGGTAAAATGGCAGGGTACATTGAATATAATGAAAAAGTAGGTTGTTAGAAGAGTTTACATTGAAGAGTCCCAAGTATTGGAGCAGAGTTCCAATCTTCTTCTGCGTGCCACGCGTGTTGATCGAGTAAATCTTGCACACTGCTTGCCTCTAGACAGTTTTAGGGATGCTGCTCACTTATGGAGCGCGTCCATAAATAAATCCAAGGAACGCTGCATCACGTCCAGTAAACCATTGTCCACATCACTCGAGCAACCTCGTTCCCATTCAGTATTCACCAAACACTATTTAAGGTATTTTGGTCCCATTTACTATGCCCTATCATGGTTCCAAATTAGTGCATTCATATTTATTCTTTGTCATTCTGGTTTGGACTTTGCATTGTTTATTGGGCATTGAGAAGCTCTGTTATCCTTACCTGGCTAGTTTATCTGATTTCCTGTATTTCTGTACTCCTGACCAGGCTGGAAATTATGTTTGTCTACCTATCCATAACACTGATTTCAGTCTATCTTTAGATTACGAATTCTCTCTCTCTCTCTTTTTTTTTTATACGATAACACTGGCCACTAAGTCTAATAATACATGTTTCCTTGTTTCTCTGCCAGCTACACTCAGCGCAGTGGGGTAGGGTAATACATTTCTGACAGTTTATTAGGTAACACAGTTGCAGTTAAAAAGTGGGTAAGTGAAGTGTAGGAAGAGAAAGATACTAACAGTTTAGTTGATATGCTTTCTTGATGAAGTGTGTTTTCAGTGATTTTTTTGAAGGAATGGAGACTGGGTTAGATTCTAATGGAGCAGGTAAGGGATTTCAAAATGAACATCTCACCGTTAGAGAAATCTTGAAAGCAAGGCTAGAGGTGCGAGTACACACAGATGACAGACACCGGTCTTCCACAGAGCATAGGGGTCTGGATGGGACATAATGTACATTAGATTGGTAAACAGAAGTAAACAGGAGCAGTGTTTCAAAGAGATTTGTAAGTACGAATTAGAGCATGCTGCACATACAGACTCCATGACCACTTCAATCCACTGAAGTGGTCCTGTTGCTTGAACTAAACCTTTAAGCAGAAGATAGGTCAGAGCTGGTGGTTGGGGTTTAGGTTGAGAGAAAATTAACGAAAAATAGTCACAGCAAATTCATACATGGTAAACTTTCAAAGGTCTCTTCATGGTAAACCAGAATAAATTAGAAATGGAACACCAGGAACGTATTGTAATGCTCAATTGTTGATAAGATGGAAACAACTGCAGATTTCTGAATTTGATAACGTTTATTACTTTAAAATAAAAAAGATAATCAATTTTGAACTGTCTCTTTAATTCCTGGCAGGTTATAACCAGCAGCGGTGTTTGAAGTTGTTTTAGGATAAGGTAACTTTAACACAACCAGCGAGAAGTTCCAAATTAGGATGCAGATAATTAATAAGTGGAGCAGAATGCAGACTACTTAGATTAGAGATGGTTTTATATTAAACTTGAGCCAATCTGGTTTACTTAACTTATGAAGGAGAGATAATCCAAATTGGTGATGGAGGTTCCACAGAGGATCGAGGTTGCAACAGGCAAGAGAATGTCCAGAAACAGTCCGAGGTCGTAGGAGAGGAGAAGGAGGGTAAATGATTAAACAGTCCGGGTCCGATACACAGTAGAAGTAAATATCCAGTTTGAAGTTCGCGGGAGCTTTCGAGTTGATCAAGCACTGTGGTGTTGGCGCGGACTCTCTATGAACCCTGGGAACGACCACGTCATAGGAGGGGGAGTGGCCGCGCTCCGAGAACCCGGAAGTCCACGGTTAGCGAATGCCGGAAGGTCTGACAGAACCCCCCTCATAAGAAGCAGCCACCGGATGCTGTCAACGAGGTCTGGATGGGTAGCGAGCATGGTACGCGTTGATAAGTCGACGAGCATGCACCGCGGAGGACGACACCCATGAGTCTTCGTCAACACCGTAGCCCTTCCACCGGACAAGATATTGTAAGGAACCACGATGGATTCGTGAGTCGAGAATCCTCTGAACCTCGTATTCTTCTTCACCTTGTACCAGAATGGGATCAGGAGTGGTATGAACATCCCTCATGAAAGGGTCGGAGTGGTGTGGTTTAAGCAACGACACATGGAAGACTGGATGCAGTTTCATGGTAGGTGGAAGTTTCAATCTAACCACGTTTTCGTTGATGAGTGACAATATACGAAAAGGGCCAAGGAAGAGTGAACTTAGTTTCTTTGAGGGACGGTTGGTAACAATGTTTTTTGAAGAGAGCCATACGAGATCACCAACCTTGTAAGTAGGGGAAGGTCGTCTACCAGTATCGAAAAACTTTTTCTGAGCAGATGATGCATTTTTAAGGTTATCACGTAACTTGAGGAAGAGGGCAGACATGAACGAGTTATGGTTGGAGACGTATGGATTAGAAGAAGGAAGTCCTTGATCAGGAAATGAAGAAGGATGGAATCCAAAATTTGAGAAGAATGGAGTCATTTTGCTACTAGCGTGTACCGAGTTGTTGTATGAGAACTCTGCCATTGGTAACCACGTGATCCAATCATCTTGTAAATGAGAGCAATAACACCGCAAGTATTGTTCAAGACATTGGTTAACTCTCTCTGTTTGTCCGTTGGTTTGAGGATGATAGGCTGAAGATAATTTACGTTGAATGTTGAGGGAGGAACACATCTCATTCCAGAATTTGGAGGTGAACTGTGTTCCTCTGTCTGATATGATTTCTTCAGGAAGACCATGGAGTTTCACGATGTTGTTGATGAATACTTTTGCAAGTTCAGATGAAGAGGGTAATTTCTTAATAGTTATTTTATTTAAAGACCTGTAATCGATGATGGGGCGTATAGTCTGGTCCTTGTTTCTCACAAAAAACATGCTGGAAGCGGCTGGTGAACAGGAAGGTCTAATGAACCCCTTCCGGAGGTTTTCATCTAGGTATTCCTTGAGGGTTTTTAGCTCTGATTCAGAGAGGGGATAAATATGTCCAAAAGGGATAGGAGCACCAGGAACAAGGTCAATCGGACAATCATATGGTCGATGAGGAGGAAGTGTCTCTGCTTCCTTTTTACTGAACACATCAGCAAACTCCGAATAGCTGGAAGGTATAGTGGATTCCCTAGTAACATGCAAAATGGGGATGTGTTGTAGACATGTTTTCTGGCAATATGCAGAGTTAAACGTGAGAGAGAAAGGAGCCCAGGTAATAAGTGGGTTGTGAGTCCGTAACCAGTCTATCCCCAATATTATAGGATAAAGAGGAGAATTTATGACATCAAAAACAAGAAATTCAGAATGGACATAATTAGTAGTAATCCTTAAAGGGACAGTTTCAAGGCGAATGGGCCCCGAGGAGATTAAGGAGCCATCAATAACTCTGACAGAGACGGAATTACGTTTTTGAACACAAGGAATTTTATTTTTTGTAACAAAGGATGAGTCCAGGAACACCCCATTAGCACCGGAATCAATAAGGGCCTTAGTAGTAATTCTTTCTTTGTCCCACTGTAATATGAGAGAGACAGAGGAGAAATGAGAGGTTGGTTTAGAAGGAAGTACACTCATTATAGCCGTGGTAGAACCATGCTTACCGCCTCTTGGACGTTTCAATAGGGGACAGTCTGGGACCACATGTTCTTGCGAAGCACAGTACATGCAGAGGTTCAGTTGTCTTCTTCTGGTTCTCTCTTCTGGAGTAAGAGGACTTCTCACAACCCCTATTTCCATAGGTTCAGCGGGAGTTATAGGTTTCTCCGGTGCCTTTGAAGAGGTGAAGGGTTTTTTCCATAGAGAGCTAGTGAGTGATTTCTCAGCTTTTCTTTCCCTAAGTCTTCTGTCGATACTGATTGACAGTTGAATAAGTGTATTTAGTGTAGTAGGTAGTTCAGTTCTGGAGAGCTCATCTTTGACAGCTTCAGATAACCCAATACGGAACTGGTTACGTAGAGTTATGTCATTCCACTGAGTTTCAGGTGCCCATCGTTTAAATTCAGCAATGTAATCTTCAACAGGCCGGTTTCTTTGCTGCAGTGTTCTGATGGTTAAATCTGCAGTCGCTTGTTTGTTTGGGTCTTCGTAAAGGAGAGACATGGCTTCAAAGAATTCATCCAGAGAATCCAATATGGGATCATCGTTCTCAAGAAAGGAATGGGCCCAGGCCATGGGTTCACCTCTCAAAAATGAAATAACAGAACAGACCTTAGATCTTTCTGTGGGATATGATCGGGGTTTTAATGCAATCAACAACTTGCAAGAATCGATGAACTCTCGGTATTGGGACCTGTCTCCAGAGAATTTTTCGGGGTTGGAGACAGCAGGGTCACTAGCCGAGTGTGTAACTGTGTGAGGAGTATGGGTTTGCAAGTCCCTTACATAAATAAGGATTCTTTCATTGGTGATCTGTAGATCTTGCATGCCTTGAGTGAGAGTATCCACCCTTTGGTTTAATCTGGTGATTTCAGAAGTGAGATCTGCTGTATCCATTAATTAGGCTTGATCAATCTGTAATGCTCAATTGTTGATAAGATGGAAACAACTGCAGATTTCTGAATTTGATAACGTTTATTACTTTAAAATAAAAAAGATAATCAATTTTGAACTGTCTCTTTAATTCCTGGCAGGTTATAACCAGCAGCGGTGTTTGAAGTTGTTTTAGGATAAGGTAACTTTAACACAACCAGCGAGAAGTTCCAAATTAGGATGCAGATAATTAATAAGTGGAGCAGAATGCAGACTACTTAGATTAGAGATGGTTTTATATTAAACTTGAGCCAATCTGGTTTACTTAACTTATGAAGGAGAGATAATCCAAATTGGTGATGGAGGTTCCACAGAGGATCGAGGTTGCAACAGGCAAGAGAATGTCCAGAAACAGTCCGAGGTCGTAGGAGAGGAGAAGGAGGGTAAATGATTAAACAGTCCGGGTCCGATACACAGTAGAAGTAAATATCCAGTTTGAAGTTCGCGGGAGCTTTCGAGTTGATCAAGCACTGTGGTGTTGGCGCGGACTCTCTATGAACCCTGGGAACGACCACGTCATAGGAGGGGGAGTGGCCGCGCTCCGAGAACCCGGAAGTCCACGGTTAGCGAATGCCGGAAGGTCTGACACGTATTTGCAGTCGCAGTGGAAAGTAAGGCCATTTACAGGATAGAAACTGGAAGGAATAGCATTACCAGTGATCCCCATCTCCAATGCAGTGGAGGAACTCATGTAGAGATGGCCCTGGAGCAAGCACAAGGGTTACCACAGAGTAGATTCCACTATGTCGTACAGCTCCCATGATATTATGCTGGGTGGATGTAAAGATGTGAGGTAAAGTTGTGGTGGAATCTCAGTAAAAATAAATTTACTAGGACAAGATTGCCACGTGGTATGTGCACTTGCATATGTTGATGTATCAGTTAGTCAGTTACACGTAGCTAAGATACAATCAGTAGTGTAAGGAGCATATGTAGGAATACAGGATATACGAGTATTTCCCCTTCTCCATTGTGCTGGGCAAGCCATGTGGTCAAACAGGAATTTAGTCTCTATTCGGTTGATGGATAAGAGTATGTGTAGGTTGAACTGATTATGGAAGGAGCTACATGCCTATATAAGGGACCTACACTGTATGATCAGGGCTCAGACTTTGCTGTTTTTTGGTGACATTAGTCCCTCTGAGTCCCGGTCGGTGAATCGAATAAAGAATCTCTTCCTTCCTGAAGAAACCTGTGTCCATTACTCTGTGCTTGGCTTCCGTCAGTTTCTCCGGTATCATTTGGTGCAATTGGCCGGGAAGCTCATCGTTCAACGGTAGCTGAGAAGCAGAGGCATGAGACGGTCTATCTTTGCCCACGCTCCCTACGGCTGCACCCCTGAACTTCTGCGTGGACCTCCCTTCGTCTCGGCGCCACTGGTCTGTTGTCCAGGAGATCATCGGCCTCTACGTAGTAAGTGCTGGGGTGCCCCCGGCGATGAGTGTGAACCCAGGTTCAGGAACAAGGAGGTAAGACGACTACTGTTTTAGATGGTGGACCCACTAGGGGTATTGGATACCGATTGTGCGGTAGGCCCATAAGGGGTTATTTGAGTATTGGATCTGCCCCCTCCAGTGGAGGGAAGGAGCGAAGGCGCACCGCTCAATTAAACGCCCTGTAGTCAGCCCGTTTAATTTTGGTTTGGAGTCAGGCTGGGTTCTGTGTAAATAGCCCAAGCCGGACACCGGTGTCTTGTCTAGACTAGCGTTCTAGGGTTTATATTACGTTCGCTAGGTCGGAGGGACCGGGAGACTAAGCGGCGTCTGTGTAAATTCGGTCCGCTAGATCTCAACCTATCTTGGCTAAGTGGGAAGGCGTTTAAATTTGGAACCCACTAGATTTTTGATAGCGTATATAGACTAAGAGGGTGCTGTTGTAAATTCCGCCCTCTAGTTTGCTATATGTGGTGCTTGGGCAGCGTGGCTAACCAAAATGGATGTAAATAGTTTTAGGTAGTCCATCGAGGTACTGGCCAATAGATTAGTTGGGAATTGTAAATGTGTTAAAGATTGTTGTAGTAGCGTGTATATCTTGCTAGATAGCGTGAGCTCTGCCGTCTAGCGAGAGTGTGAATAGTGTGTAACTGTATTATAGCGCACAGTACCATAACCATGTATAATTACTGATACTGTAAATAACTACTAATAACTGTCGTCTATGTTGTATGTTTAACACCATAACCACTACTAATTGAACTGTGACTTTAAATTGTACTCTAACCAATGCTAACCGTACTACAACTACTGTTTGTAAAGACGATGTTACTGGGGTATGTTATAGACGGGTAATTCAGATATAGGGAATTATAGCGTGGGTGACTGTATAGTTTCGCCAAGAGGCGCAGTAATAGTTATTTAGTGACTGGTGTAACAGCTGTGTGTGTACGGGAATTCCCTGTATGATTTGTTGTGTGCGTTTCACCTAGTAACTGTACCACGTGGTGCTGTTGCCAAGGGAACGGGTGTGACCGTTGGAAGTGTGTTTGTTTAGTTTCTGTTGGAGACGACGCTTCATTGTTAGTACGGTAGGGTGCGTCAGATTCAACAGTTATGGATCCCTTAGGATGTTTGTTGAAAAACTTTAAAAAGGGATAGACTGTGTATGATTTTGGGGAAAAAATGTCTCCAACACGCCTGACTACTTTATGTAGTACTTTATGTAGTAGGGAATGGCCTACTTTGGCAGTGGCAGTTTGGATCCTAATCTGGTACAGCGTGTACACGTGGCTGTATCAGGTAGGCCTGAACTTTACGGCCAGTTTCCGTATATTGACTGTTGGAAGCAGGCCGTAAATGACTTGCCAAAATGGATCCAGGTATGCCACGAGGAACAATGTCGCCTCATGGTGGCCAGAACTTGCTTGTCCACTAAGGCCGTAATTACGCCCATTTTGGACACGCCTCCTGAATCCGAGATCCCCCTGCCGCCCCCTTACTCCTCCTCCACAGGAAGTGGAAGAGGAGGTGCTGTTGGTAACGCTACTCCTCTTGCCCCGTTGTCCCCACCTACCCCCTCCTCTAGCTCAGAGCCCAGCCCTCTTGTTTTAAACCCTCCCCTTCCGGTACCTACCTCCGTTAACCCCACCTATCCAGATTTGACTTCATATCTAGTTCCTAGTCAGGCTCCTCCTAGCCAGGCCTGGAATATTTTACTCACTGATCTCCCCCTCAGTAAAGCGTCCCCTTCCCCTCGTCTTACTACCCCTCGACCGGAACCCCTAACTGACGTTTCTAAACGAAGCCCCATACTAACCCGACAACTGACCGGTACCCTCCAACCCCGACATTATCAAATGCCTCTCCGACTGACACCAGGCCCGACACACATTAACGGTGACGGCCAGTTACAACACGCTGATCCTGTATTCGTCTATGTTCCCTTCACTACTACTGATCTTTTTAACTGGAAGACCCATAACTCTTCATACACCGATAAACCTCAAGCCATGACGGATTTGTTTACCTCCATAGTCCAGACACATAATCCCACTTGGGCTGATTGCCAGCAACTGCTTATGACATTGTTTAACAACGAGGAAAGGACACGGATAAACCAAACGGCAATTCAAGCGCTGGAAGAAGTGGCCCGTACACAAAATCAGGCCAACCCAGCAGCATGGGCCGCAGCACATTATCCAAATACTGATCCGGAGTGGAATGTCAATGGCGCAGATATGGCCCATTTAAAAGCATACAGGGACGCTATTATTGTTGGCATGAAAGCCGGAGGAAAAAAGGCGATTAATATGTCTAAGACGGCTGAGGTATTGCAGAAATGTGATGAATCGCCCAGTGCCTTTTATGACCGATTATTGGAGGCATACCGTTTGTATACCCCCTTTAATCCAGAGGCACCTGAGAATTTCCAAATGGTTAACTCTGCCTTTGTCAGCCGGAGATATAAAGCGCAAGCTACAGAAGTTAGAAGGGTTTGTAGGGATGTCCATAACCCAACTAATGGAAATCGCAAATAAGGTCTATATGAATAGGGAGACAGAGACGAAGAAGGAGGAAGAGCGAAAGATGCGTAGGAAAGCAGATATGCTAGCAGTAGCTATCGCAGGCGTAGATAGAAGGGAAAAGGAAGTATATAGGGGAACAGATAAAGGTGAGAATAAGTGGAATGGGGAACCTTTGAGTAGGAACCAATGCGCGTACTGTAGGGAAGAAGGGCATTGGAGAAGTGAGTGTCCACGAAGGGAACAGTATGAGAGAGACAGACCTAGGGCAGGATATAGCAGTAATTATAGAGGTAGAGCGAGAGGTAGAGGAGGTCCTGGAGGAAATAGTGGGAATAATAGAGGAAGTGTTAGTGGAAATAGATATTACCCAGCAGCGCAGAAACCCCGCGAGAGAGAGGATAGGGACTTTGTGGGTTTGGCTGACACAGTCATGGAGGACTATTGATACCAACCCTGCTCCATCCCCCTTGGCCGAGCGGAGCCTATGGTCGATGTAGCAATAGGGGGAAAAAGGAGTTCTTTCATGATTGACACTGTTGCTTAACATTCGGTGGTGAGTGACCTAGTCGCTCCTCCTTCAGGAAGAACTATCACCGTAATAGGAGCAACTGGAAGGAGTGCCGCTAAACCGGTTCTTAAAAGTCGACTCTGTGCATTGGGAGGCCACATAGTGAAACACCAGTTCCTTTATATGCCTGAATGTCCAGTCCAACTGCTAGGACGTGATTTGTTGTCGAAATTACAAGCACAGATAACATTTCTACCTAACGGAACAACATCTTTGAAGTTCAATGGACCCTCAGGTATAATGACAATATCTGTACCAAAGGAAGAAGAGTGGCGACTTTATACAGTGTTGACTAGCCAAAACCCTAAGAGTGATGAATCCTTGTTCAATATACCAGGAGTGTGGGCAGAGAATAACCCACCAGGACTTGCTCGTAATATCCCACCAATTCGTATCGAACTAAAGCTTGGGGTTTATCCAGTAAGCCTGAGACAATATCACATTCCACAAAAGGCCAAGAAGAACATACAATCTTATTTGGATAAGTTCATAAGGTATGGTATCCTAAAATTCTGTACTTCCCCCTGGAACACCCCATTGTTGCCTGTTCAAAAGCCCGGTACAGATGAGTATCGCCCTGTGCAGGACTTGAGAGCAGTCAATGATGCGGTAGTAAGTATACATCCAGTTGTGCCCAATCCATATAACCTGCTTGCTTTAATTTTGGGCGGAGCTACCTACTTCACAGTTTTGGATCTCAAAGATGCCTTCTTTTGCCTACGAATTGCTGCGGAAAGCCAGTGTATCTTTGCATTCCAATGGGAAAATGCTGTAACAGGCTCGAAACGCCAGATGACTTGGACAAGGCTGCCCCAAGGGTTTAAAAATTCCCCTACCCTATTTGTATCAGCTTTAAGTCAAGACTTACTGGATTTCAAGTCCATCCCAGGAGAATGTGTACTATACGTAGATGATTTGTTGATAGCGGCAGTTACAAGAGAGATATGTCAGCAAGCAACACATGATCTACTGCACATTCTTTGGAAGGCAGGATACAAGGTGTCCAGGAAGAAAGTCCAGTTGTGTCAGCCAACTGTCAAGTATCTGGGATTCCATATCTCTGAAGGTCAAAGGATAATGGGGCCAGAGAGAAAAGAAGCTGTATGCCAAATACCAATACCCAAGAATAGAAGACAAGTGCGAGAGTTCTTGGGGGCAGCAGGCTTCTGTAGGATATGGATTCCCAGTTATGCGATATTGGCAAAACCTCTTTATGTGGCTATAAAAGGTACAGAACACGATCCCTTCCTGTGGACCCCCGAACAGCAAAAGGCATTTGAAGATGTGAAGAAGGCATTGATGAGCGCCCCAGCATTAGGTCTACCTGATCATACACGCCCATTCTACTTATATGTACACGAGCAAAGAAGAATGGCTGTGGGAGTATTGACACAGTACTTGGGATCATGGCAACGACCTGTTGCATATATGTCCAAACAACTGGATGCAGTGGCCAGTGGTCTTCCACCTTGTCTAAGAGCTGTAGCTGCCGCCGCCCTGCTGGTAGCCGAAGCTGATAAGCTCACTCTGGGTCAGGAACTCTACGTGCGAGTCCCACACGCAGTACAGACGTTGCTAGACTATAAAGGCAATCATTGGTTTAGCAATAGCCGCATGACTAAGTATCAAGCTATGTTATGTGAAAACCCGAGAGTGCATCTAGAGACTGTTAATACCTTTTATCCAGCTACCCTTTTGCCACAACCTACTAAGAATCAACATGATTGCCTGGAGGTGATGGATGAAGTGTTTTCAAGTAGACCGGACCTTCGTGATTTTCCCATCCAGAATCCTGATGTCCAGTACTATACGGACGGCAGTAGTTATGTGAAAGAAGGGATTCGCTATGCAGGATATGCAGTGACAACCATAGACAAGGTGATAGAAGCTCGGCCATTGTCAAAAGGAACATCGGCACAGAAGGCAGAACTAATTGCACTCACACGAGCGTGACAATTGGCTGAAGGTTTAAGGGTGAACATCTACACGGACTCCAAGTATGCATTTTTAACCACTCATGCCCACGGAGCCTTGTATAAAGAAAGAGGACTACTGAACTCAGAGGGTAAAGAAATCAAGTACGCAGCTGAGATATTACAACTACTGGAAGCCGTGTGGAAACCGAAAGAAGTTGGTATCATACATTGTCGAGCGCATCTGAAAGGTGATGGTGATGTAACAAAAGGAAATCGGATGGCAGATAATGCAGCCAAGCATGCCGCTGAATCAGGAAAACAGGAGTATGTGGAACGTATAGCTGCTCTCATACCGACCCCTCTGTCTCAATGGACTCCAGTTTATACAGCTCAAGAAGAAGAGTGGTTAAAGACCGAAACTGGGAAGTACCTGGAGAACAATTGGTATCAGTTAGAAGATGGAAGAATAGTTATTCCAGCATCGCTAGCTGTAGAAATTGTCCAGAATTATCATAACGGGACACATTCCGGAAGAGATAGTATGGAAGAATCTCTTAGGAAGCATTTCTACATACCAAGATTGTCCAACTTGACTCAAGCCATTGTACGAAGATGTGTGATATGTGCCAAGAACAACGCAAGGCAAGGTCCAGTGAAACCACCGGGAGTCCAGTATATGGGAGGACTCCCTATGTCCAATCTCCAAATAGACTATACGGTAATGCCTAAATCCGGCGGACATCGCTACCTACTAGTAGTTGTGTGTACCTACTCAGGTTGGGTAGAAGCATGTCCTACTCGTACAGAGAAAGCAGGAGAAGTTTTGCGATTTCTGTTGCGAGAAATAATACCCCGATATGGACTACCATGTGTCAGGGTGGCGGTCCGGAGCCCGGGACCCAGACACAGTGTCCAGGCGGCGGCGCATGGACCGGGACCCAATATGCCTGATGTTAAGTGGGAGTCTTCAGCATGGAGGTGGATTAGCAGGGTCTGGTGCAGGGTAACCGCACGCCCCCTGGTGTTGAGCACCAGCGTTTGTGCAGCCACATACCAAGACCCTGATTCAGCTTGTGCGGATAACAGGAACTAGGAGCAAGGAAATTAGCAGACCTCCCAGGAGCTGAATAGGGAGGCTCTGCAGCAAGATTGTATCCAGTACTAGAAACAAGGCAAGACTAGAGATAGGCACCAAACATGAAAACAAGACAGAACTAGTAGAACCCAGAACCAGAGAAGGATAGTAAGCTAAACCCAGAACTTATACACAAGACATTAGGAAAACATGAACATAACATGGGTGTAGCGGCACCCCGGTGTAGTAGGGGTTTACGCCGCTGAGAAGGTGTCCTTTCCCCCAAGCACGAAGTCAGCTAAAGCATAACAGGTTCCCCATAATTACGACATCCAAGTAATAGTCATCCCCTCCAAGCACGAGACGAGACTCTGTGTTGAGGGTCAAAGTAGGAATAATGTTTATTCTGCAACTCGGGCTTTTATGCCGTACAACAACTCCTCCCCGTATCCGGAGGAGATAATACATTTACAGTGGGAGTCACTCCCACTGTACCGAGCAGAATATTATACAAAAATTACAGGTTTAATAACACACACAATATATAACGAAAATACAATGTGCTACGTGTATTAGGGAACGGAGATCTAGGGGAACAATATACGTGAAAATCCCCTAGATCGGTTGGGCCGTTCGCTAGATACACGTTCGCACCATTTACTCAGGAACCATATAACATAAACAAAAACTCTCTCTTGGATCCGGTGTCTCTATTTCGGTACTTTGGATCTGTCGACCAGTATGGGCGTACGTTACCGGTAAGGTTGAAATTCGTCGTGTGGAAAGTTCGTGATTGTTCGGTCATTAGTCCATGCGGTCAAAATGGCCGCGACCCATTGTTCTTTCCACGTGGCGACGTGTACCGTACGGATCCACAAGTACCCGAAATCCACAATAATCCACATACAACGACAATTCTCCGAGATGGTATCTGTCACTCCCAAAAGGGGTCTGTCACAATGGGCATGACTAGACAGTACTATACATGGACTGGGGATACAAACTAAAACAAGACAAGATAACATAAGCAAAACAAGAGGAGAAATAACTAAGTACTACATATGGAAATCATGGGGATTTAGTCACACTGTATGATCATACATTGCATAAGCCTGCCAACAACGCCAATGTACCCCATATCTGGCAGGTCCTACACTGCCTAATGTATACTGAAACATCCACAGATTCAGAACACATATATAGTACTTACCTGTAAGAAAGGACAGAAGCAGAGAGCAGCTGCCTGCAGGAACTCTGACACATAATGAATGACTGAAACAGGTGTGGCAAATAAAACAAACATTTAAAGGAAACCTGGAGACTGGGAAATCCAGGGACAAACTATAGGAATGAACCCAGAAATCCCAGCATAAAGAAAACCAGACATAGAATAGAAAACCAAAAACCAAGAAAAACCAAACAAGAATTGAAACAAAAGTACTGGATACCAGAAGCCAAGTCCAGACATCAGAACAGAGCAGAGCAGATCATGACACCATGTTCTATAGGATCGAATAATGGTCCAGCCTTTGTTCACCAGTGCCTACAACAACTGACTCATATGCTTGGTATTAAGTGGAAGCTTCATACGGCATATAGACCTCAGAGTTCTGGGAAAGTGGAAAGGATGAACAGAACTATTAAGAACCAATTGGCAAAGATGTGTCAAGAAACTCAACTTAAATGGAATGTTCTTTTGCCAATAGCTCTGTTACGCATTCGTAGTACACCTACCAGAAAGATGGGTCTCTCACCTTTTGAAATTATGTATGGGCGTTCACCTCCTGTACTTGGTAACTTAAGGGGGCATTTAAGTCAGTTGGGAGAAGGAATTACCCAGCAGCAGGTTGTAGAGTTGGGTAAAACTATGCAGTAGGTACAGAAATGGGTACAAGATAGATTACCTGTGAATATTTATCCACCTGTCCATTGTTATCATCCAGGAGATCAAGTTTGGATAAAGGAGTGGAACAGTGTACCGTTGGGGCCAAAGTGGAGGGGTCCTTATGTTGTTCTTTTGTCTACCCCTACAGCTATAAAGGTGGCTGAAGTGACTCCGTGGATTCATCACTCCAGGGTTAAACCAGCAGCAGTAGATTCTTGGCAAGCTACACCAGATCCAGAGAATCCCTGCAAGATCCGGTTAAAGCGTGTAACTCGGTCGGAGTGACGAGGAGATATTGGGACTTCAAGAGTAAACAAAGAGATCAGCAAGTAGGTGTTTTGACAGCCATAATAAAGCCTGACCACCTACCCACGTAACATAGCCAGAGTGTCTTGAAGGGACCTCTGTGAAGGGAAGAGAGGACTTGAAGGACTCCATTCCTTGCAGCCCTTACAGCCTGGAAGCTGAGGTGCCATCGCACGGACGAAGAATTAGGATAAAGATGTCAGGAGAAATGCATTTGATAATGTGTATATTTGTGTTTTTAATTATTCAGGAAGGTAGAGGTACCGACACACCTGGCTGTGAGGTTTGCATTATGTCAGGATCGGGACAGGGATCCAACACGCAGCGTACAAACAGTAGCCAGATACGTATACCGGACCTTAGAATGTCCGGACTAACGTAAGTAGTACTGTAGAGAATGGTCAAAGACAAGCCGAGGTCGAGGGTAACAGAAGACAGGTAAGCGAGAGACAAGCCGAGTCAAGGGTACAGAGGTAAGCAGAGTAGAATAAACAAGCCGGGTCAAAACCAAAAGGGATAAGCAGAAAACAAGCACTGAGTGACTAGAACAAGCTAGAACCACGACAGGGCAATGAGCTAATGAAAGAAGCTCCGTTAAATACCCTGTTCAGAAAAGTAACCACGCCTCCGAGGCGTCCTGATTGGATCTGCAGCACTTGACTGACAGGTCGTTCCGGGGAGTGTCCTGACGTCGACTTCCGGACTTGATGCTGTAAAAGGCCGACACTCCCTCGCGGCCGGCCTTGCATGACTGGAAAGACCGCGAGGAAGGGAGCCATCAGACCGTCCGGATGGGGGAACGGCCAGGTCTCTACCTCTTTCGGAGGTAGAGACCACAGGTACCCTGACAGTACCCCCCCTCTCAGATACGCCCACCGGGCGGAAGACACCAGGGCGAGAAGGGAAGCGAGAGTGAAACGCCCTGCGGAGACAGGGAGCATGCACCTCCTCCTGAGGTACCCAACTTCTCTCCTCAGGACCATAACCTTTCCAATCGACCAGGTATTGCAGTTTCCCCCGGGAGATTCGAGAATCAACGATGGAATTGACCTCATACTCCTCCTGACCCTCCACCTGAACCGAGTGAGGAGGGGCGATTGTGGAGGAGAACCTGTTACATATTAGTGGTTTCAGCAAGGAAACATGAAATGAATTCGGAATGCGTAAGGCATTAGGCAACGCTAAACGATACGCAACTGGGTTAATTTGAGACATAACCCTGTAAGGTCCAATATATCGAGGAGCAAACTTCATGGACGGCACTTTTAACCGAATGTTTCTAGTACTTAACCATACTCTATCGCCTGGAACAAACACCGATGCTGCCCTTCTACGTTTGTCAGCGTGTTTTTTAACCAGCATAGAATTGTGCAGAAGGATTTGTCGAGTTTGATCCCACAACTTCCTTAAATTGGCAACATGAACATCCACCGACGGTACCCTTGAGAAGAAGACTCCGAAGGAAGGATGGAAGGATGAAAGCCATAATTCAGGAAAAAAGGGCTAGAATGTGTAGAATCACAAATGAGATTGTTATGTGCAAACTCCGCCCAAGGAATTAAACCGACCCAATCGTCCTGGTGTTCAGAAACGAAACAACGTAAATATTGTTCAACTTTTTGGTTAGTGCGTTCAGCAGCTCCATTGGACTGAGGATGATAGGCAGAGGAGTAATTCATCTTGATGCCTAGTTGGGAGCAGAAAGATTTCCAAAAATGGGAAACAAATTGGGATCCTCTGTCAGAGACAATTTGTGAAGGTATCCCATGCAAACGGAAAATCTCCCTAGCGAATATCTCCGCTAATTCGGGCGAAGATGGGAGTTTAGGTAAGGGAATGAAGTGAGCCATTTTAGTAAATCTATCCACGACAGTGAGGATGACAGTCTGCTTTTTAGAGATAGGCAAATCAACAATGAAGTCCATTGCCAGACAGGCCCAAGGTTTTTCAGGAACCTCTAAAGGGTGCAGAAATCCGCATGGAAGCGAATGAGGTAGCTTGGTCTTGGTACAAACTTCACATGCCCCGATAAACTCTTTAATATCTTTACGTAAGTCAAGCCACCAAAAATCTTTAGAGACCAGAGCATATGTCTTGCGGATGCCAGGATGCCCAGCCACCTTGCTGTTATGGAGACAGCGTAGCACCTCTATTTGGAGAGCGGCCGGAACGAAGTGTCGATCCCCAGGAGTCTGTTTGGGTGCCAAATGCTGAAACTTCATGATCTCGGAAAGCAATGGAGAGTGAATCCTGAGACTCGTGTTAGCGATGATATTCCCCTTAGGAACTACGGAGGACAGGACTGGTTCAGTTATAGTGGATGGTTCATATTGACGAGACAAAGCATCGGCTTTAGAGTTCTTAGACCCAGGTCTATACGTAAGTACATAATTAAAGTGAGTGAGGAACAAGGACCAACGAGCCTGCCTGGCGGATAAGCGCTTAGCCTCCCCAATATAAGACAAGTTCTTATGATCCGTTAAAATAGTAACAGGGTGTAATGTCCCTTCCAGTAAATGTCTCCACTCCTTTAAAGCCTTAATGACCGCTAACAGTTCCCTCTCCCCGATGTCATATCTGCTCTCAGGCCCAGATAATTTTTTAGAGAAGAAACCACAAGGGTGTAACGGCTTGTCCACCCCTAACCTTTGAGACAAAACAGCCCCAACTCCTGTCTCCGAGGCATCGACCTCCAGCAAGAAAGGCAGAGTCGTATCAGGATGGACTAGAATGGGAGCCGAGGCAAAAAGTTCCTTGAGAGTCTTGAAAGCACCAAGAGCCTCCTTAGACCAGTTCTTAGTATCAGCCCCTTGTTTGGTCATATTGGTAATAGGCGCAATGATAGAGGAGTATCCCTTAATAAAGCGCCTGTAGTAGTTGGAAAAAACAATAAACCTTTGGATAGCCTTGAGTCCATTGGGCAAAGGCCAGTCTAAAATGGATTGGAGCTTTTCAGGATCCATTTTAAAACCTTCCCCAGAAATCACGTACCCAAGAAAGTCTACCTGAGACTGATCAAAAGTGCACTTCTCCAATTTGCAGTATAGACCATGTTGCAGAAGTTTGTGTAAAACCTTTCTGACCTGTCTATGGTGAGTCTCAATCTCCTTAGAGTGTATTAATATGTCGTCCAGGTAAACAATAACACAATCATGTTGAAACTCCCTAAGTACCTCGTTAATCAACTCTTGAAATACAGCAGGAGCATTGCAAAGTCCGAATGGCATAACAGTGTATTCGTAGTGGCCATACCGGGTATTGAATGCAGTCATCCACTCGTGACCATGCTGGATTCTCACCAAATTGTGTGCCCCTCTGAGATCTAACTTGGTGAAGATTTTGGAGCCCTTAAGACCATCAAATAACTCGGTAATCAGTGGGATAGGATAGGCATTTTTGACAGTTATCTTATTCAAGCCTCGGTAATCGATACAAGGTCTCAGCGTGCCATCCTTTTTCTTAATGAAAAAGAATCCAGCCCCGGCCGGAGAAGAAGACCTCCTAATGAATCCCTTTTCTAAATTTTCCCGAATATACTCTTCTAGAACCGAGTTTTCCTGAACAGACAAAGGGTATACATGGCCCCTCGGAGGCATAGTACCGGGTAGAAGGTTAATTTTACAATCAAATGATCTGTGGGGTGGCAAAGAATCGGCATTCTTTTTGTCAAATACTGCCTTTAAGTCTAGGTAAAGGTCTGGTATCTGTCTTTCTGTGGACTGAGTAGAACTGTCCGGTATGTTAATATTAGCCAATGGAGAAACCTTGCATAAACACCTATCCTGGCATCCCTGGCCCCACGAGAGTATCTCCCCTAACTCCCAATCGATAATAGGGTTATGTTTCTTCAACCATGGGTACCCCAGAACTATGGGAACGGAAGGGGACGAAATGAGCATAAGCGATAAATTCTCCACGTGTAGGATACCAACATTTAAATTAATGGGTAAGGTCTCACGAAGGATAACAGGATCTAGTAGTGGTCTACCATCTATGGCCTCAACGGCCAAGGGTGTCTCCCTTAGCTGGGATGGGAAATTGTTTTTAATAGCAAAGGCTTGGTCGATGAAATTCTCAGCAGCACCGGAATCTATCAATGCCATAGCCCTTACTACTTCCTTCTCCCAAGTTAAGGAAACTGGTAGCAGAAGCCTGTGATCTTTATAATTAGGTGTAGATGACAAAATAGACACACCCAAGGCTTGTCCTCTAGAGAGACTTAGGTGCGAGCGTTTCCCGGGCGGTTAGAACAGTTCGAGAGTAAATGGTCTTTGGCTCCACAATACATACACAAACCCTCTCTTCTCCTGTACTGTCTTTCCTCCTCAGAGAGGCGGGTATACCCTAACTGCATAGGTTCATGAAGCAAGGATACCGTGGAGTCAGGACTTGGAAAAGCGGGGGCTAACCTAAAAGAAGGTCTCCGGTTCCTCTCTCGAGTGTTCTGTCTCTCTCTTAAACGTTCATCTATACGAGAGATGAACGAAATTAAATCTTCTAAATTCTCAGGGAGTTCTCTGGTAGCAACCTCATCAAGGATTATATCAGATAGGCCATTCAAAAATACATCCATATACGCCTGCTCATTCCACTTGACTTCAGACGCCAGAGACCTGAACTCTAGTGCATAATCCACCAGTGTTCGGTTCTCCTGTCTCAGGCGCAACAGTAATCTGGCTGCATTGACCTTTCTACCTGGAGGGTCAAATGTTCTTCTAAAAGCAGCTACAAAAGCGTTATAATTATATACTAATGGGTTATCGTTCTCCCATAGTGGGTTGGCCCATCTCAGAGCTTTCTCAATAAGTAGGGTGATAATAAATCCTACCTTTGCCCTATCCGTAGGATAGGAGCGAGGTTGCAACTCAAAGTGGATACTAATTTGGTTTAAAAAACCACGACACTTCTCAGGAGCCCCACCATAGCGTACTGGGGGGGTAATACGAGAAGAAGCACCCACTGTGGCTACCTCTAGACCTGGACTGACAGGAGAAATAGGGGTATTACGTATCTCCTCTGGTGGGTTATTGGCACGAGATAATAGTGCCTGTAGCGCAAGCGCCATCTGATCCATTCATTCCATGGCTTCAAACCTAGGATCCGGAGAAGCAAGCTGACTGTTTGTACTTGCAGGATCCATTGGCCCTGTCGTAATGTCAGGATCGGGACAGGGATCCAACACGCAGCGTACAAACAGTAGCCAGATACGTATACCGGACCTTAGAATGGCCGGACTAACGTAAGTAGTACTGTAGAGAATGGTCAAAGACAAGCCGAGGTAGAGGGTAACAGAAGACAGGTAAGCGAGAGACAAGCCGAGTCAAGGGTACAGAGGTAAGCAGAGTAGAATAAACAAGCCGGGTCAAAACCAAAAGGGATAAGCAGAAAACAAACACTGAGTGACTAGAACAAGCTAGAACCACGACAGGGCAATGAGCTAATGAAAGAAGCTCCGTTAAATACCCTGTTCAGAAAAGTAACCACGCCTCCGAGGCGTCCTGATTGGATCTGCAGCACTTGACTGACAGGTCGTTCCGGGGAGTGTCCTGACGTCGACTTCCGGACTTGATGCTGTAAAAGGCCGACACTCCCTCGCGGCCGGCCTTGCATGACCGGAAAGACCGCGAGGAAGGGAGCCATCAGACCGTCCGGATGGGGGAATGACCAGGTCTCTACCTCTTTCGGAGGTAGAGACCACAGGTACCCTGACACATTAAGACTACAAAAACAGGTAATCATATTTCCCAGACCCTTATTTGGCATTCACAATATGAGTGTAAAGGATATGTAACTAAGTGTAGATACTTAGGTATAGATTATAGTGTATGCCATTTAGGAGTAGGAGAACCTAAGTGTTTTAGTCCAGAGTTTTAACCCCGTACAATTTGGTTGACCTTCGGAATGGAGACTCACAGGGGACCCTAATAAATAAGACAATACTAGAAACCGTACATTCTTCGGGTGTTCTGCTATTTGATGCATGTAAGGCGATATCGTGGAACCGTGGAATGTATGCGGGGATCTTAAATGGGAAAGAACGTATGGGTCTAATGATAAGTATATTTGCCCCAGTAGTAAGAACAAGTATATAGATCCAAAATGCCCAAATAATTATAATTATTGTCCATATTGGTCTTGTGTAGGGTGGGCAACTTGGGGACAGACAGAAGATAAGGATATGATTGTTACTAAGTTGCCTACCAAACCATATTGTAAGTCTATGGAGTGTAACCCAGTCCATATACTTATTAATAATCCTGAACAGTTTATAGATAGGTTCGGAAACTTATTTGGGTTCCAGATATATGGGACAGGTTTGGATCCTGGGACAATATTATTTATAGGAATAGAGACCGATACCGTGGCAGCCCAGACTCATCAGGTTTTCCATTCTTTCTACGAGGAGATGAGTGTAGAGAATAAGATCCCCCATAATGCTAAGAACTTGTTTATTGATCTAGCCGAGAGTATTGCCGGTAGTCTTAATATAACCAACTGCTATGTGTGTGGAGGTACTAATATGGGAGACCAATGGCCCTGGGAAGCAAAGGAGGTAATGTATTCCGGTTCTGAGACAATTGAACAGATAACATCTTCTCAAGCTGATTATCAAATGAGTGTTAGAGGTAAATCTGAGTGGCGATTAAAGACCTCCATTATAGGTTTTGTTTGCATAGCAAGGAAAGGAATAATGTTTAATACATCTGTAGGAGAATTGACTTGTCTAGGGCAAAAAGCTTATGATGATGATACAAAGAATACAACTTGGTGGTCAGCTTCAAATGTCTCAGAACCACCTAACCCGTTTGCAAGTTATACCAATTTAAAGGATGTGTGGTTTGACCTATCTGCTACATCGAGTTGGAAAGCCCCAGCAAATTTGTACTGGATCTGTGGTAAGAAAGCCTATTCGGAGTTACCACAGGACTGGGAAGGGGCATGTGTGTTAGGTATGCTCAAACCATCCTTCTTCTTGTTACCTATTGAAACAGGAGAGACTTTGGGAGTTAAGGTATATGATGTGAATCATAGAAAGAAAAGGGGACCCCTAGAGATAGGTACCGGGGAAGATAATGAGTGGCCTCGCCAGCGTATTATAGATTATTATGGGCCAGCTACGTGGGCAGAGGATGGTACTTTTGGATATAGAACCCCAATATATATGCTCAACCGTATTATAAGGTTACAGGCAGTGGTTGAGATAATTAACAATGAAACATCGCAAGCGCTCAATCTCCTAGCGAAACATAATACTAGGATGAGGACAGCCGTTTACCAAAATAGATTAGCCTATTGGCAGTAGAGGGAGGTGTATGTGGGAAGTTTAACCTAAGCAATTGTTGTCTTCAAATAGATGATGAAGGGCAAGCAATAGCTGAGCTTACTAGCCATATGGTTAAACTAGCGCATGTGCCTACCCAGGTATGGAAAGGGTATAATCCAAGTAGTTGGTTTGGTAATTGGTATGAGCAGTTTGGAGGACTTAAGGCATTGGTAGGTGGAGTCATGCTAATTTTGATGCTGTGCCTTCTCCTACCATGTCTGATTCCTTTGGTAGTTAGGTCTGTGCAGAGCATTATAGAGAATATAGCAGAGAGAAAGGCTGCTGCACAGATAATGGCTATATATAGGTATGAGGCTCTAAATCAGGGAGAATTAGTACAGGAAGAGGAATGTTGAGGGATTTGTATCTTTAGGGAGTCGCAAAGTCTGGTCTGGTTCATGGCAACTTGAGGTGTAAGCAAACTATGGTTAAGTGATGCATCTGGAATTGTGAAATATCAGAAGCATCAAAGGGGGGAATGTGGTGGAATATCAGTAAAAATAAATTTACTAGGACAAGATTGCCATGTGGTATGTGCACTTGCATATGTTGATGAATCAGTTAGTCAGTTACACGTAGCTAAGATACAATCAGTAGTGTAAGGAGCATATGTAGGAATACAGGATATACGAATATTTCCCCTTCTCCATCGTGCTGGGCAAGCCATGTGGTCAAACAGGAATTTAGTCTCTATTCGGTTGATGGATAAGAGTATGTGTAGGTTGAACTGATTATGGGAGGAGCTACATGCCTATATAAGGGACCTACACTGTATGATCAGGGCTCAGACTTTGCTGTTTTTTGGTGACATTAGTCCCTCTGAGTCCCGGTCGGTGAATCGAATAAAGAATCTCTTCCTTCCTGAAGAAACCTGTGTCCATCTCTCTGTGCTTGGCTTCCGTCAGTTTCTCCGGTATCAAAGTGACACAAAAGGTAAGGGAAGTATTATGGAAGTAGATTGGTAGAATAGTATTCAATGAAGACTTAGTGTGTGTGTTTTTTTTAGCCATTAACAGTTTAATTGATATGCTTTTGTGAAAAGGTGAGTTTCTAATGATTTTTATAAAGGAGTGGAGACTGGGTGAGCGTCTAATGGAAAAGGAAAAGGAGTTCCACAGGAACGGTGCAGCCCTACAGAAGTCTTGGATATGAGCATCAGAGGTGGGAGTACAACTAGAGGATAGACGCAAGTCTTCGGCAGAGCGTAGGGGTCTATTCGGGACATACACGTGTTTATTAGGGAGCATAGATAGGTGGGAGTAGCATTATGTAGAGATTTGAAAGCAAGAACCAGAATTTTATATTGAGCCCTAGGCGTGGGAGGTGCGGGCAGACAGGAAGGTGAGCCTCGCTGCTGCATTCATTATAGACTGCAATGGGGCAAGTTGGGAGCACGTAAGACCACTGAGAAGTGGATTGCAGTAGTCAAGGTGAGAGCAGTGGCGTACATACCAGGGTCGCGGCTGCGACCGGGCCCGGCTCACCAGGGGGCCCGGCCGCCCCTGCGACCCTGTATGTACCCACTGGGCCAGCCTCTTCTCCTGGGGGGCCCTGAAGCCGGCCACCTCCGGGCCCCCCGAGGCTGGCCCTGCTTACACCCGGCGGGCAGTCAGGCTGGCCGGTGCGCGAGGGAGCACTCTCCCCTGAGTGCTTCCTCTTCAGCTCCCTCGCGCACCGCACTGATACCGGAGCCGGAAGATGACGTCATCTTCCGGCGCCGGCATCCCTAAGCGGCGCGCGAGGGAGCTGAAGAGGAAGCACTCAGGGGAGAGTGCTCCCTCGCGCAATGGCCTGACCAGCCGCCTAGGAGCCCAGCAGCACCACTGGATCCCAGGGAATCCCCTCAGCACTCCAAAAGGTAGGGAGGCTGGGGGGATTAAATAAAAAAAAAAAAAAACACGTGTGAGTGTGTGTGTGTTAGTGTGTGTGTGTTAGTGTGTGTGTGAGTGAGTGTGTGTTAGTGTGTGTGTGAGTGAGTGTGTGTTAGTGAGTGTGTGTGTTAGTGTGAGTGTTGGTGTTTGTGTTAGTGTGTGTGTCTGCTAGTGAGTGTCAGTGAGTGTGTTACTGTGTGTGTCTGTTACTGAGTGTGTTTGTGTGTGTGTGTTAGTGAGTCTGTTTGATGTCTGTTTGTGAGTGTGTGTTTGTAAGTGAGAGTGTATGTTTTGTAAGTGAGTGTGTATGTATGTCTGCCGCTGAGTGTGTCTCTGTCAGTAAATGTGTGTGTCTGTTAGCTAGTGTGTATGCATTTGTTCATGAGAGTGTGTGTGTCTTCAGCACTTACCTTTCTCCAGCGCCGGACTCCCATGGCGCTGCGGATCCCTCCGCCTCTCAGCTCCGAATGAGCATGCACGGCAAGAGCCGCGCACGCATTCAAACCGCCCATAGGAAAGCATTACTCAATGCTTTCCTATGGACGTTCAGTGTCTTAAAATGGTGGAAGCACCTCTAGCGACTGTCAGTGAGACAGCCACTAGTGACACTAACACACACTCTGCATTCACTACACATTAACACTCTGCATTCAGAGAGGGGGGGAGGTAGGGACGGAGCCCCAGACCTTGTGCTTTGTCAGGGGGCCCAACATCTCTGATGGCAGCCCTGTCTGAGCTAAAGGGAAGATGTACCTATGTTAATTTATACAAGTTAATTTTAAAAATTCCCTTTTGAAATGTGCACTTTTTATTGAATAAAAAGGAAAAAAAAAAAAAGAGTACATAATGTTCATAAAAAGAACTTCAGCAAGGTAGTGTGCTTTAGATGTTTAACGTACACATGGGCAGCAAATGAAGACTGTTGCCTTTGTGAATGAAGATTGTAGAAGTGGCTCGTCACATGATAGAAATCAGTTCATATTGAATGCAACCTCCATACAGCATATTGGTCACACATACTGCAAGGCAGCACTTCATATGTATAAGAATGACAGACATCTGTAAAGTATCACACAGATATATCGGGACGGGGCACGTTATAATGGTATCGAACGGACCCCTTCCTCTCACCAACATTCTACGTTCTCCTGCATTCTACAGGCCGGAACCTTGGTAACCCGGAACCTAAGAGCCAGTCGCCGCCGGGGTGCAATTAACGCTCGGACTCTGTCACTGCCAGCGGAGCAGAGGGTGGAGAGAAATACTTCCGGCCAGCTCATCTTCAGCGGGACACCGGGCTGAGCTCACTGCTTTCCTCGCTGCGATGGTTCTGTTAACGATGATCGCCCGTGTGGCGGACGGACTCCCTCTGGCAGCATCAATGCAGGAAGATGAGCAGGTGAGACACCGTGACAGCATGCATGCATGCATACATGTACCTGCACATTATAGTAATCTGTGTGTATTTATCATGTTTGATCAAACTACACCTGCAAAGTTATATATAAATATGATATATCCAGCTACATTCTAAACCTCTATCTTCTTACACGTCACTTGAGCAATGAGCATGTGTGCGATGTTGTATTTGTAAACATGTTTGAGTGTAAATTCTGTACACATCTGTGTGTGTGTGTGTGTATATATATATATATATATATATATATATATATATTCCTAAAAACGAGTTTGCTACAATTTACTTGATACACCTAGTTTTTTGTACAGCTCTGCAAACTATATTGACTCTCAATATAATATATAATGACACATCCTACAGGACACAGCATTTTAGATAATGTACAATAACATGGTGGGAAGTTAATAAGAGCAAACTTATTTTTATACCCGGTTTAATGTATTGAGGAAACTTTATGTACAATATGCCAGTGTTGTAAACTATTGCCATAATTTTCATTGTAAACTGAGATTAAAGGGACACTCCAGGCACCCAGACCACTTCTGCCCATTGG
>NC_086323.1:188953201-188988201 GCF_036172605.1 Pelobates fuscus
CGGGATCTTCAAAAAAGGCCGCGGTGTAGTTGTAGCAAACCACCCACAGCTACAACTGATGGATTACTCTCGAGTTGATGCACCACGGTCGGTAACTTCGCAAAAGACCGCGGTGTAGTTGGATGGAATAAACGCACAGGTCCTTAGTGCCCCAGGGTCAGGAGTATGGAAGCACAGCAACCCTCACTCACCTCCAAAAAAGGGTTTATAATAAAAAGCACAAAGCAATACAAAAATAATAAATAAATAATAATGATGAAAAAAAAAAATATATATATTTTTTTTAAGTGGTAAATAACTAAACAATAAAAAGCAGCCGAAAAAGGATCAAGTGGGACCAGCAACAAACAGCAGCCACGTCTACGCGTTTCGTCCCTCCCACGGGACTTTCTCAAGACTAGGTAGCTGCAACACAGACCTGGTTTAAATACCTCCAAATTAGTGGAGCAATTAGACTTGTGAGGGGAAACCCCCCCTTCCCCTGGCTAAAGCAATTAATTCAGTGAAATTGACACAATGAACATAAATACTGATAACATAAGTGAGTGAGAGATAAAAATATACTTTCCTCAAACACAGACTGATAGTAAGTAACAGTTAGGCTATACAATATAAAAGACTCTAAGATGTAGATCAAAATACACCAAAATGTATACATGTGTATAGATGATCCAGCATATCACTTTTTAACATTTAAAGAGACAGACTTAATCCAAAAAAAAAAAAAAAAATTTTTTTTTTTTTTAAATTAATTTAAGGGGGTTAGACTTAAATTCCCCCCCCCCAAGATAATTTACATTCTGAAAACATTTAATATAAATATTAATCAAAACGCACAATTTTTTTTATATATATATATATATAGGTGCATAGATAATCGAATACAACACCATTTAAAGGGACAGACTTCCAAATTATGATTTTGACCCTAGATGAAACTTAAAGGGTAACCAGCAAACCCGGAGCCCGGAAGAGATTACGTATTGAAAGCACGGGATTAGCCTAGTATGACAGTCCTGACATACTGTTCGCATTACCCTAAGTATGTAACTCACAACCAAACCAAAGCGGGAAATAAAGTGCCAGGAATACCCGCGTCGTTTATAGGATCCAAAACATAATGATTATGCGTGACGGGTCTGTAGTGTGCCGTCCCCCCAGTGTACTAGGGATGCGAGCGTGAGTGTGAGTGAGTGAGTGCTGGCTGACTAGCTAGTGCAGCGATGCGGCGAAACGATTACTCTAGGTTGGTGACAGGTGAGGCCCTGCTATTTGCCAAGCGGCTTGAGAGGCTCTATCTATGCGTTGGCGCGAGGGGGCAGTGCGGCCACTGAACGGTGTGGCGGGGTGTCGGCCTCTCGGTGAAAGTTAAACATAAGATAGAATGGGATTGACGGGTGAGGCCCTCTCTATGCCACAATGTGAGGCGACTAGCTATGATGTGGCCCGAGGGGCGTAGTACCTCCGAGTATGAGGATGGGTGTTGGCCTCGCGGGACCACTAACCTATGGCAAAGAAGCCAGGGGGAATAATAACTAGTGGACACCTAGGAACCTAACAGCCAGCAGTTGCTAACTAAGATGGATAGTTAGTTAGTGAGAGAGGACTAACCAATGAACGAAACGTGGGTGGTAATGAGTTAGGATCGTACAGCTTGACCGAAACTGGAGTGCCCTGTGAGCATGTCGGGACGTAAAACTAGGATGCGTGTATGATTGAATGTATGGCCCTCGGGGCTCGAGGTGCCGTATCGTGGCCTTGACTTGTAACAAAATACGAGTTTATTTATATGTATATATATATATATATATTTTTTCCATTTTTTTTTTTTTTTAATTATGCGGATCTCGTTCATGGCAGTGTTAAAAAACGCATACTTGCCCTTGCCGAGGCTTGGACATCAGAACTGTAGTGTGAACTTAAATGCACTTGTCTAGCAACATATGTGCTTGTCTGCGCAGGTGTACAAGGCAAGGTAACCAGGCCATGATAGGACTGAATGCAACGCTGAATATGTTAGGATATTCAAATAGGTATAGTGATGTAATGCACGGCTTAATTGTCAAGTATGCCTAGCTGTGTTTCCACAAGCGTGTGCTGATGAATGTAAGATGTATATAACAGTTAGAGCATCTGTGTATACTGAGGAAGACCAATAATAATGACGACCTTATGTGCTCTACCCAATTTATTTTCTATTTATTTATATATATATATATTTTTTTTTCAACTTTCATACTTACTCGATATTATTTCCAAACGTATTTGGACCTTGAGAGCATGGCGACTTATTCCCTATCTAAAATGTATATATGCTGATGAAACAAACCAAAAGGACAAAACAATATAACCACAAATAAAACACATTTGTAAGAGCATCTTGGAAGTAAGCGAACAGCTATTAACTCCGTAAATTAGAAGAGCGCTGTATAATTGCTTAAGTTAAATGTATGTATGAACTTTTTTTTTTTTTTTTATTACTAATAGAAGCCAAACGTGGAGATGCTGTGTAATCAGTTATTTAAATCATGGTTCATTACCCTCGGAATTAGGTTCCCTGAACATACAGTAAATTATTTTACGTTCTGATAAGTAAATATTGACAGCGGCACGGTCTTAAAATTGAAAGATCTTCCCCCATTTGGACAGAGTGTTATCCCTTGGCATTTGTAACGTAGCCTCGTACCTCTGGTGACCGCTATGAAATGATGCTTATAGCAATTCGAAGTAGCCAATATCAAATTGCCCAGTTAATGCCAAGATCTACAGGTGCACACATTAAAATACCAAATTGAAGCACAGAGAACAGAAACTCTGGCCTGCAGTACATTCACCTACAGCTTGACATATTGAACAGTGAAAACAGTACAAATGTGCATTAGGGGATACTTATTTCCATGTAACAGTGCCCTGTCAAGCGTATGTGCAGTTACATACATGAATAAGTGCCCCTTCGAATGCAAATGCCAGCAGAGATTATGAAACTGGTAAAATGCCTGAAATGTTGTGTTCGTGTGAACCATGTGTACGAAAAATTAGCCGAGTACGTCCGGGAGTTTGCATAAACGAAAGCCAGTAATGTAACGAATGGAATTTCCGATTCAGCAAAACGAGCAGTGAAAGTAACGGTTAGTACGGAGCAGTCATTGTAAGCAATAGAACGCGTGAAACCATGCGAATGAAAAGTAAAGTATAGACCTGACCCGCGATGACGCCGTGGGACTGCGCCTGGCACGACGGGTAGGTCATGGCTTACGGTTTCGTGGGTATTTGGACTCTATCCTCGGCGATGACTGCTAGTAAGGACCCGTTTGAACGGAAAACCCCGTTGCTCGTACCAAGAACAGGTAGAGTAGGGGAAACCTCGTGGAGAACAGGTACTTCCTAAATAGCGATCCGTACCGACACAGTCATAACATAAAGTCCGCTCCTAGGGACGTGTCCCTATGCCCCTCATGCACTCGCTGACATAGGGAGTACACTCCCATTATCCCCTTACTCCACTGACCTGCCTCTCTTGAAGCAGCGCTAGAACTGAGCGATGCGAGTGACACCCTCTTGCCAAACTACCGACCCACACGTCTACTCTCATCATACCGTTGAATGACTTATGCGTGAAAAACGAATACTAATAACGAAGATCTTTTGAAAGGACTTACAGTTTGGACGAAACTGTCGGGAGGCTACCATTCGAGTGAAAATACCCACGAAACCAGCGGGCTGTGTACAAGCGTCGCGGCAGACTGACGTCAGAGGTCTGCAAAGCGGAAATGAAGGCGGGAATTTCCGAAATCGTCGAAGACAGGTGAGTAAGGGGATTTGCTGGGTTTAAATAGGCATAAAATCCCTCCCACAACTTCAGGCATACGCCTTCTATATATATATATATATATATATATATATATATACACACACACACTTTATATATAATATATAGCACACACACTTCATATACTGTTTTTTTTTTAAATGTGTGCAATAGATAGATATATTAGTCTGTATACACAGTAAATACACTTTATGTGCATTATATATATATATAATGCACATAAAGTGTATTTACTGTGTATACACTCTATATATACACACACACTTCATATACTGTTTTTTTTTTAAATGTGTGCAATAGATAGATATATTAGTGTCTATACACAGTGAATACACTCTATGTGCATTATATATAATGCACATAAAGTGTATTTACTGTGTATACACACTAATATGTATAGAGTGTATACACAGTAAATACACTTTATGTGCATTATATATATATATATATATAATGAACATAAAGTGTATTTACTGTGTATACACTCATAGAGTGTGTGTATACACAGTTATAGTATTAGATTTATGGTTAAAATTATGTATTTTACGTTTTTAAAAGGGTTTTCTGCAGTGTAGTGGCTGCTGCTGCCTTTCCTTGCCGGTGTTCAGAATCTGATCTGAACACCGATCTAACAGGATGTAGTAGGGGGCAGGCATAGACAGCGAGCTGAGCTGTCACTCAGACAGCTCAGCTCGCGAACGCGCATTCCGCGCGCATGCGCGGAAGAGGCGCGGAGTTTCTTCATAGGGCGGCATTCAATGCCGCTCTATGAAGAACGCGATTGGTGCTGCGCGTAGCCGCGCATGCGCACCAACTCGCGATGACGCTTCTCTTAGAGAAGCGTCCTATTGGGCCCCGCGATTTCTTCATTTTGACGAAAAAGGGGGCGCGGCATGGCTGGGAGCTCGGCGCTGGAACGGAGGTAAGTTTTATATATAAAAACACCTCGAAATTTTTTTTCAGTAAGTACATATAAAAGCAAGAAGGAAGGCTGGGGGACCTGTCTTTCTTGCTTTTATATGTAGACTATAGAGCCCCCCGCAGCACATCCGTCCTCTTGCAGCCCCCCCGGCCATGTGAGAGTGAGG
The DNA here is from genome assembly GCF_036172605.1 of Pelobates fuscus. Taxonomy (NCBI): domain Eukaryota; kingdom Metazoa; phylum Chordata; class Amphibia; order Anura; family Pelobatidae; genus Pelobates; species Pelobates fuscus. The sequence goes on from NC_086323.1 coordinate 188,958,119, forward strand.
TCCTTGCGAGGACCTCACAATCACATGGCCGGGTTAGCTACCTGCTGCATTGCCAGCAGGGGGACTGCCTGTAATGACAGGTAGTCCCCCTGCTGGCTGGAAATAAAATAAAGTTAAATAAGTGTAAAAATAAATAAATATATACTTAGATCATATATATATATATATACACACATACACTGTTTAGGTGTATTTTACACCATTTGCAATAGTAGACAACCCAAGGTATTGCAAATGGGGTATGTCCAGTCTTTTTTAGTAGCCATTTGGTCACAAACACTGGCCAAAGTTAGCGTTAGTATTTGTTTGTGTGTGAAAAATGCAAAAAACGCCAATTTTGGCCAGTGTTTGTGACTAAGTGGCTACTAAAAAAGACTGGACATACCCCATTTGCAATACCTGGGGTTGTCTACTATTGCAAATGGTATGCCATCATAGGGGTAATTTTCATTCTTGGGCTACCATAGGGTCACAAAGGCAACGTAAGCAATCTGGCAAATTTTAATGTGAAAAAAATGAAACACAAGCCTTATATTTGACGCTGTAACTTTTGAAAACACCATAAAACCTGTATATGAGGGGTACTGTTGTACTCGGGAGACTTCGCTGAACACAAATATTTGTGTTTCAAAACAGTAAAAAGTATCACAGCAATAATATCGTCCGTGTAAGTGCTGTTTGTGCGTGAAAAATTCAAAAAACGTCACTTTTACTGGCGATATCATCATCGTAATATATTTTACTGTTTTGAAACACTAATATTTGTATTCAGTGAAGTCTCCCGAGTAAAACAGTGCCCCCCATGTACAGGTTTTATGGTGTCTTGGAAAATTATAGGGTTAAATATAGTTCTAGCAAATAAAATTCCCTATACTTTCGGCATGGGTTGTCAGGCAGGTCCCGCTAATTGTAATTAATTAGGATACCTAATTATGTAAAAATATTACATAAATATATGTGTAGAATTAATATATGTATGTATGTGTGTATATATATATATATATATATATTTTTTTTTAATATTTTTATTTATATATAGTGATATATATGTATATATTTATGTATATAGATATATATATTATTTCGTTCTACGTGTATTTTGATATAAATATATATATATTAATATCACAATACAGTTAAATCGAAATAACACACATCTATATATATTTTAATTATTTATTTTTAATTATTTTTTAATTTTTTTACGTTTACATATTTTTTATATTATATATATATATATATATATATATATAACAATAATTATATATATATATATATATATATATATTTAATCAGTATCAGTCTACGTGCAATTTGATATTAATATATATATATATATAATTATATATATATTAATAGTAAAATACACCTAGACAGTGTATGTGTGTGTATGTATATGTGTATATATATATATATATATATATATATACTTAGATCATATATATAATATATATATATATATATATATGATCTAAGTATATATGTTTTTTTTTTTACACTTATTTAATTTAATTTAATTTTATTTTATTTCCAGCCAGCAGGGGGACTACCTGTCATTACAGGCAGTCCCCCTGCTGGCAATGCCTGAGCCAGCTAACCCGGCCATGTGATTGTGAGGTCCTCGCAAGGACCTCACATGGCCGGGGGGGCTGGTGGAGGACGGACGTGCCGCGGGGGGCTCCCTGGGAGTCCCCCCAACCGCGATCGCCGGCGACCGGGTAAGTAAGAAAAAAACAGAGGGCGTACAATTTCGCCCGGCGGCGTTTATAGCCGCTTAAAATAGGGCGTAATTGTACGCCCTCCGGTCTTAAAGGGTTAAGGGGTTAAACAGTTTAGGCTGTCAGTTGTTCAAATCCCCATTTTGCCACTGAAACACAGGCCTGCAGCTATTCAGGTAAGTGTATTAGCAATTTAGATTGAAACTAGTATAGGCACCTGGGTCTCTGTTCTTTCAGTCCCTCCCAGCTGCTTACATTAGGCTTCCTTCTTCAAATAGGTCACATTTAGGAGGTTTGTGTGGTGAGCATTTAGGAAGTGTTATACATGAAAGGATGCTTGGTGCAAAAGAGTGCTGATAATGCAAGGAGGCATTGTGAAAAAAGAGTGCTAATAATGCAAGGAGGCATTGTGAAAAAAGAGTGCTAATAATGGATATCCTGGCTGTATAAAGTCTGCTGGAATTCCACAGTCCTGTCCTGAAGACAGAGAAATATCCAAGGTAAGAGAAAACTTTCCTGGATAACTGATTGAAGTACACATATGGGGGGGGCGGGGCCTGACCGCCAAGATGGCCGGACGTGCTTCTTGAGAGCTCCTGCACCAGCGGGTGAACAAAAGCGAATCCTGCTAAAACTACACACGATAGCGGTACACATAGCCCCACAAACGGAGCAGGACTGCACAGGGAGCATACAGATACCCGTCATGTACCACGGCAAACAAAGGGCACACGGACCGGCCACGCGGCCTACATATGAGCGGAGATTGAGGCCTGGGGGAGACGGCCGACCCCCTGGTGTGATACCCGACAAGCGAGCGTTGACTACTGCCCTGCTACCCCCCCCCCCCCTGGACCGGCGGGGGATATCCCAGTCCTCGCTGGGGACGGTTACCCCCGCAAAGCGGACTAATCAAACAAATAAAACAGCACTCCACAGAGATAACGGAAGCGCAATCAAGATGGCGGCACTGGCGCACCCGACACCACGAGGCACTCTCATTCAACCATCCAAGCAGCCCAGGAGTTTTTTGCCCGGCTATACCACAGCCTATGGACAAAGCTCCACAATAAGAGCCAGTCCCTCTACCTCGCCATGAAAGCAGCAGCGGCATGGATTCGGCTGTCTACACGGCGGCGTCTGTGCAGTAACGCACCACGGGCCTCCGGGCCGACCTCCAGCCGGAGACAGAGCCGGGAGGCAAAGTGGCGGGAAAGGAAGAAAGAGCCCTCAGACGCTGATACTCAGCCTCACACGCACCACAGCGAGACCACCAAGCCCACTCACCACACAGCAGCGACGGAAACCGTCCACCAGCGAAAAGCAACCCCACAGACGAAGACCCGAGAGCTCCAGCCTCATGCCAGCGACAGACAACTGCGGAAAGCTTCTCCGAAATGAAGGGAGGACGGAGCTCTACAGCAGCACCTACCCCACGGTTGTCCTCGGCTCAACCGCCAAGCCCCCATCGCAGACCGACCAGAACGGGCCGAGCAGAGAATAAACGCAGGAATCGGCTGAGTGCTGAAAAGGGGCCATCAAGCTGCATCTACCTGAGCGCGAGACACAGAGCTTTGCGGCTGCTAGCTCCATACTATGAGACTCTCGTAAGCCAGCCAGATGAAGCATTTAAGCTAGTTGTTATACTCATGTGTTATTATGTCTTGTAGCTTAGCCTGGTCACAGTCTAGGATGTCTGATATTTTAAAAATTAAGCATGCTGGACATGTATTTGACACAGAACCTGTAGACTGGCTTAAAAAGGAATTATTATCTCGTATGCAGGGGTTAGTGTTCAAAATTGAATAATGAATACACATATGTTGCTGGTTGAGCACCTCATCCGAAATGGCTGTTTAAATATGCATTGCAAACTATTCGTTCATTTACTTTGTGTTACCTTAGACGAATAATCACCCCAGTTGAGAATATATATCCTCCTTCAGACCTTAAGGCTTCAGACTGAGGAATTAATATGGCTTCCCTCTACATAGCCTGTAACTTAATACTCTCCCAATACCCACTTTACTAAGCATGCATAACTCAGCTATCACAGTTTTACTGTTATGCAATAAGCCTGTTATATCTTACCAAAATGCCTCATAGCAATTGTTAACTAACTTACAGCGACCGTTATTTTTCAACCTGTTTTAATATGTACACGAGCTGATTATAGGTTGCCCAAATTTTACAATATAAAAAATTGTGCAGAATATTTTACATGCTACCTAATGGTTAACTATTTTGTTTATATGCTTGCCAAGCTGTTGGGGCATGATTATATTGGACTTGTTATATTTTCATGCACGCAAAAAAAAAAGAATTACAAAAAAAAAAAAAAAAGAAGTACACATATGTATATGACCGGTTTTAAAACCTAACTCTAAGTCCATACACACACTTGTTTATATCAAGGTATGTGGCATTGATTGCTGTTATCTGTGCATTATCACAAGTAAGCAGGCTTTTGCAGACCGTGGAAGAATATACTGCACAGGAGACCACTGGGCTTCAGTATCTGTATATGAACTGGTTTCTCTTACAGCATCAGTATGTTTCCAATATATGCTCTATGTATGAGTTACTATGAAGACACAGCCTCACTATATGTATCCACTATATGCTCTATGTATGAATTGGTCTGAAGACTGTCTCAGTGTGTGTCCAGTATATACTCTATGTATGAGTTACTATGAGGACATGGCCTTAGTATATGTATCCACTATATGCTCTATGTAAGAGTTACTGTGTGGACACTGCCTCAGTATAAGTATCCACTATATGCTGTATGTATGAGTTATGAGGACATCACCTCAATATAGGTATCCACTATAGGCTCTATGTATGAGTTACAATAAAATATACGTATGCACTATATGCTCTATGTATGAATTCTATGAGGACACAGCCTCAGTATATGTATCCACTATATTGTGTATTATGAGTTGATCTAAAGACTCTGCCTCAGTTTGTGTTCTTTATATGCTATGTGTTGCTGTGAACACGCAGCCTCAGTATATGTACTCTAAATGCTTTATGTGTAAGTTGGTGTGGAGACATTGCTTCAGTATATCTGTTCACTATATGCTTGATGTATTAGTGGAAACACAATATAGGTGAATGATATAAGACACATCCTCTATGCAAGTCAAATCTAATACAAGTTCTATCTGTGGTTGTTAGTCACAACCATAGTATATGTGAGTGGTATAATATGTGCATGAAGTTCGGTTAAAACACAACCTCAATTTATCTCCCTCATATAATCTGAATATGTGTACAGGCATAGTGTCACTGTATATAGCAAATGTAGGCTATGTATCATTACTGTTTGAACAGACTCAGTATATGTAACTGATATATCTGGGCATAAGGTGCTGTTAAGAAACACCCACAAGGTATGTGATTCCTATATTCTGCATGCAGGTTGGTATTAATATATAACCCCAATTTATACACGTTCTTGGTAGATTTAAAATATCCAAATATTCTAAGGTCTGTTTTGCGCTGAAATATAATACAGCCCAATTCTAGCAAAAACAAATGCACTCTTGCACTGGGTAAGTAACTATTGCCTACTGTGGATTTTCTTTTTCAGTTTTTTAAATGACGTAGATAAGGAAACATACTGCTTTTGGCTTTGTATTAGATTTAATCTTCCACAGGTGTTTCAGGATAAGCACATTATACCACTTCAGATAGATTGCAGGTGTTACTGAACCTGTCTGAGTGCCTCTCCAAGGAGAGCATGAGACCTGATTTCCAAAATGGAGCATGGTAATGTTTAACAGAATTAATGTTTTGTTTTTTGTGCACACCTATGTATTTATACATGATACCATTCTACATAAGTGTTTCTATTGCCAGGTATCATCTCCTCTCTGATCAAGATAGGGAATGTTTTTTTTTTTTTCAAGTTTGATGGCAGTGTTAACCTTCAGATATATGCTGATTACTGATGCACAGCTTAGTAGATCTTGCTGGTTGCAGGAGCACAAATTGGGCTATTTATTGATCTCATAAGTAGGTAACTCTGAAACAATTACTTGATTGTTTTCTCTGGTATATTTTCTTTCTAAAATCTAATTTACCTGATTTAAAAGCTGTTAATATTGGCTTTTTCTTTCACCTGGTCATAACTTTACTATCATTTTATTTTTCTGCAAACTATTACTCTGAAAAATTCACTACTCTTGGTCTGGTTTATACTTTTTATTCCTTGGGGACCTGAAAGTTTGGCAATCCCTTAAGTATATGTCAGGGGCTTTTGGTTCTTAAGGTGTTAATGATCAGAATTTTCTCACCAATTCCCCTGTTGTGAAGGGGAACATTATAATTTCCTTTCTGCAATAAAGGTATTCTTTTAGGCTCATATGCTCCAGGTAACTTTGATGCTGTGTATTGCAAGTATTTTAATTGACATTGGAAGATCTTACCAGTCCCCAGACCATTCTACCAGGTTTACTATTTAAGGTAAAATTCACCTGCTACCAGAACAATAGAGGAAATCCCTGAACAGGTAGTGCCATTATGGACCTCTCTTCTGATATTCATGGGGATTCTTCTAGGTGTCCTTATATCTGGAATTTGCAACCAATGTGTGGCTTTAAGTGGTTGAGTCATCCTGCATAATGTAAGGTAATGCAGCTTGTTGATGACAAACATTTGACTGATATGTTTTACATGTTCTCTGTACCTAGATCTGTATCAGTTATGGTCACACCTAACATTGCATTGATTTAATACTTGTGGATTATATGCTTGGTTTGGTGGTGGTGTTGTGGAATTATTAGGCCCCATAATTTTTTGTCTTAGGCCTCATAAAATTGTCTTAAAGAATGCTTTGTGCTTTGTTAGAAGAAAGTGTGCGTCAGCGGAACCATAGATTCCTGTTGAATGAAACATTGTAGCAGCTAGCTTACATGATAGTCTTAATAAAATGTGAAGTTACTAAAAGCCTTGAGAAATTAACCTTGAGAACTTACAGTTCCAAACTACTCAAAATGGCTGCCAAAGCACCCCTCCCATCGACTGAGCACCTCGTGCTAACAAGATGGCGCCTGCATCTTGTGTCCAGTCTCGTGTCAAGGATGTCACCACCTCTTGATGGGAGGGCATTTAACTAACCACTTAACACCTAAACCAATTAATAATGTTTACTTGTTGTTATCTTGAATTCTTTAGTGATGTAATAATGCCTTTATAAGGGTCTGCGCACCCATCTTCTGCGCCTTTTGCCATAAAATTTCCTGAAGTTCTTTCATTAACCTGAACCTCGTGTCTCAGTGTGAATTTACTTCTGCGTGCACGCAACTTTATTATTTCTAATTTGGACAGGAACAGATAGTCATTCAAACTTATTGGTTTGCATAAAAGAATCCACTACAATTTGGTGCCCAACCGTGAGGCTCTGGGTTATGCCCTACTAGGGCAGCCGTCCAAGAAGACGCTGGGTGGATGAATCCTGGGGGAAGGAAAGGAGTCTGATCACCTCTGAGTACATGGTAGAGATTGCTGCAGCACCTAGCCGGTATGTTCCAGCCCCTGTGATTGACCTGCCCCAGTGTCTGAGACTGCTGCCGAGAGGACATCAAAGTCAGGTAATAACTTGCCCAGAGACCCTACATTTTACCTGTTAATACTTAATTTACCTGCACCTGTTGACTATCTGTTACCTGGGTGTGTTTGTATTGGTTTGTCCTTAGCTTAGTGCCCGGGTAGAGTTATTGCCTGTTTAACCCCTTTTAGGAGCCGAGTGGCTACGGCAGTAAGGAAAAAGGGGGGTGGATCTGTGGAAGTTTTCCTGGGGGTCCTCAATTGCCTGTTTACCTCTTTTAGGTGCCGAGTGGCTACGGCAGTAAGGAAAAAGAGGAGGGGGGATCTGTGGAGGTTTGTGTAGACTCACTGCTTCCTGGGGGTTTCCATAGTGTCGCTTTGACAGCTTAGCTAGCCTCATTGGACCACTTCAGCCACTCAGTGGAACACTTCAGCCTCGAGCGCTGAAGCTGGTAGTGTTCCGGTTTTCCTTTGGTGGCGTGTGGATTCGGGCAGGCATTGCTGTCTCCATCACCACATGGTAGTGAGACTTGCGGGTGGGTCTGCAGGTGCACTACGGGAGTGAGGGTAGAGGTGGTTGAGAACCACTGTAACTAGGGAGCCGTACGGAACTCGGGCCGGTGTTTGCTGTTTTCCGTCGCCGCCAGGTAGTGGGACATATAGACGTCATTCCCCGAGCGGGGCCACTACGAAGTTGAGGGAGGTGGCTTCGTCCACACGAGTAAAGGAAAGGGATTATTGTTGAGTTTTTGAACTGTGATGCATGCACTGTATTTAAACTGAAATGTTGTCTTAATTGTCTGTCACACAGATTCCTGTGCTTACTTTTACCTTACTCTCTGTACTATTTGCACTTTCCCCTCCTATTTCTTTGTTGAGAGAAGTGATTGGTCACACACTTCTTGCCACGCTCCAATCCGCGGCTACCTCGGGTAGGCGGAATCAGTGACTAGTCTACGTTTTGGGAAGATGTACGTAGGAATTTATTCTTGCGTAGCAGTCGAGCACTGTAGACCTTCTGTTCCTTTTTCTTTCTCTATATCTGGGACGCCTTGTATAGGGAGGATGGGACAGAAGTTCGATAAACCCAATAAGGGTTGGTTAGCATGTGATTTGGTAGAAGACAGAGAAGAAGAGATGGTTAAGAAAGTTGATAAGATTGCTAAAGTATGTAGAATTACCGTACCTCCGTGCGGCAGATTACAGCCAGAGAGCTGGCGTAAGTTACTGACAGAAAAGAAAGGGAAGCTGTTAGTCCATGATTTAGTCCGTACAGCAGAAGCCTGGTACCGAGTAGCAAAAGCTATTCAGCAAGAGGGATGGGTTGAGGAAGAGGTTGATCACAAAGGTTTAAGATTGTTTGTATACTATAAGAACTATGTTGCCGGGAAGTTCTCCCAGCCAGCGCCCAGTTATGGCGTGCACGAGGTGGCCACTCTGTCAGGGTACCTGAGGTCTCTACCTCTAAAAGAGGTAGAGACTTAGTAGTTTATCCGTCCAAACGGGCTGTTTCCTCCGTTCCTCGCGGTTCATCCAGTCACTTAAACACCGACCGCGAGGAATCCACATCCTTTTCTAGCGGGACGCTCAATACGTGACGTCATGACGCTATCACGAGCGACCTGTCACTCAAGTGTCCGATATCCAATCGGTACTTGTCAGAGGCGTGATTATCATCCAGAGCCAGGGTATTTAAGCTTACTTCTCTCTTCAGCTCATTGCCCTGTCGTGGTTCTAGCCTGTCTAGTCACTCAGTGCTCTGGTATTCTAGTTTGCTCTATTGGTTTTGACTCGGCTTGTTGTACTACCCTGCTTATCTCTGTTATCCCTTGACCCGGCTTGCCTCTCGCTTATCTGTCTTCTCGTTCCCTCGACCTCGGCTTGTCTCTGACTATTCTCTATTACTCTCGGTACGTTAGTCCGGCCATTCTAAGGCCATTCTAAGGACCTTTCCTCTCTTTGTACTCTGCGTGTTGGATCCCTGTCCCGATCCTGACACACTCCCAGCATCACGTCAGCAATGACTGAAATGCAGCTGACCATGGTTCCCACCCCTGGTCCCTTCCCTGCTACTGCCCCCGTTTGCCCAGTCCTGAATACTGATGGATCCTTTTTCTCCCCCCCCATCAGTCCTGCAGCTCCCATCATCCTCATCCCATCCTCTACCCCACCCATCTCCCTCCAGTCCATTTCTCCCACCCAAGATGCCCCCCTTCCGCCCGTCCTCCCTTGCTGCATCGCCTGCATGCCCCCCTGCCTGCTCATCTTCCTCTTCCCCTCCCATTGACCCATCCCCTCCATCCGCCTCCCCTCCTACTACTCCCTCACTTTCCCTTCCTGCATCTCCGGCTCCTCCTACTCCACCTACTCCTCCAGTCCCTCCTACTCCACCCTCTCCCCCTCCTACTCCACCCGCTCCCCATCCCTCCCCTTCCCCGTCCTCATATCCGTATTCTCTATATCCTTCCACCCTCCCTAATCCCTACCCATCGCCACCGCCCTACGCCTACTCCACCCTGGCGCCTGCCCAAATGCCCTGGCCTCTCACCTATCCTTACCCCGCACTCCCGCCCTATTCAGCCATCTCCCCTGTACCTCCCATAGTCACGCAGCCGACCCCGATCACACCTACCCACACCGTGCCCACATCCAACATGGCCGCCACTTCCGCACTTAACCCAAACGCCACTTCCTTCCACGCCTCCAATATGGCGTCCCCCAGTAATCCGGCACCTCTCATGCCAGTCCTTCCAAATGATCTGATACCACCAGCTCATAATTCACCAGCAGCCCCGGCTGGTGGGGTGCCTATTCTACCTCCAACCTTGACACCGCAGGTAGTCCTAAACCCTCCGGGAGTCCGTGTGACACGTGCAGATGAGTCTGACACAGTTGGCTCTCATGGTTACCAGATCCCGCCAGACTCCAGGGAGGCATCGCCCCACCCACCCCGTCGTTCTATAAATGACCCTTTTGGTCGCCGGATTCAGGGAGACAAAGCTCCTATAATGTATGTCACTTTCAACCCAACGCAGGCCAGTGCCCTGATCAAATCACTTCCGGACCCTGAAAAGCAGCCCATGCCCTTCTATAGAGGAGTAGGTCAGATTCAGCAGACCTATTCCGCCGCATGGCGAGATTTGATGAGCCTCTGTGCCATGAAGGCTGGAGATGCCTATTGGCCTAACATTGCCCGCCACCTCTGCACTAACTGGCTTGTCAGTGATACTGACTATATGTCTGGAATTGAGTTCTGTGACCAACTAAAGGCCTGGGCTAAAGATAAGCTAGCGGATCTAGCAGCTGGCCTTAAAGATGTTGTCCAGGAAGGTGAATCCGTAGAGAGGTTTCATGCTAGGCTTTTCCAAGTGTTCACAGACCTGGGGTTTGACCTCAGCAACAAAATACACGCCCAAATGCTTTCTGGTGCCTTTGTCCTGGGCATAAAAGACTCTATACGCAAGGGTATTATTGCTGCCCGCCCAGAGTATAGAGTGGTTCCCCTTGATAAGCTGCTCCTAGTTGCCAGAGGCTTAGAAGCCGCACAGGTTCCAAGGAGACCCCATCCCACTCCCCTTATGGTTTCACGTCCACCCATCCCCAAAGGTACTAAGCCTGCAGATGGGATCTGCTTCAACTGTGGAGAAAAAGGCCATTTTAGGAGTGACTGTCCTGCACCCCTTAAGCCCCAAAGATCAAACAGGCCTAAATCTGTCATAAAGGCCCCAGCACCTCCTTCACCTGATTCAGCCCAGGAAGACTAGGATATTGGCAAGCCTGTATCATTAACCCCTGTTATGGCAGTATCTGCAGGGGAACAAGGGGGGCCATTAGCCACTGTTACTTTACCCATTGAAGGCCACCCCACCACATTCCTTGCTGATACAGGTGCAGCCCGAAGTGTTCTGCGAGAACAAGACCTGCCTGATTCTTCCTTTTTGTCCAATATTGATGTCTCCTGTGAGGGCGTGGATGGTCTTCCAAGACAAAGCCCATTAACTACTCCTTTGCGGGTTGGCAGCTGCCCTAGTCTGCTTGCCCGTTTTGTGGCGTCATCCACATGTCCCATTAACCTGTTAGGTGCTGATGTACTTTCCCGCCTACAGGCATCAATCACTTTCACACCTGATGGCCAAGTGGAATTATCTTCAGCCCTCTCTGATTCAGATACCTCAGCCTTGTGTTCCTTACCTCTGATGCTTCACCTAGAGACTCCACAGGGCTATGCAGAAGGCATGAGAGACAATTTCCCTGCATCTCTAATGAACACTGTCCCTAAGACCTTGTGGTCATCAGGCCCAGAAGATATAGGCCATCTGAAAGTCCCACCAGTGGTGGTCAAACTTATCCCAGGGGCAAAGCTACCAAGAAAGTCTCAATATCCATTGAAACCTGCCCAAGCAGCAGCCATTACCAAGCAAGTCCAAGCACTGCTGGAGAAAGGGGCTCTTGTTAAATGTGAATCTCCATGTAATACTCCTTTATTTCCTGTGAAAAAGAAGACACCCAAGGGTGAACCAGAGAAATACCGAATGGTCCAGGACCTCAGAGCAGTAAATGAGGCAACAGTCCTGGACACCCCAAATTGTGCCAAATCCGCACACACTCCTCTCTGGCGTTCCACCTTCTGCCAAATACTTCACGGTGATTGACCTAGCCAATGCATTCTTCAGTGTTCCCCTGGAACAAAGCTGTCAATACCTCTTTGCCTTCACACGAGAAAAAACAACAATATACATGGACTGTTATGCCCCAAGGGGCACAGAATTCCCCAAGCCAGTTTGCAAAAGCAATGAGTATCATCCTTGACCCCTGGCAGTCTGACCATCCAGAGGTTGTCCTACTCCAATATGTAGATGACTTGCTCCTTTGTGGAGATGATGTTCCCACAATAGAAAAATACTCTCTGGATCTCCTCTGTTATCTTGCAGATCAAGGATGTAAAGCGTCTCTCATCAAACTTCAATTCTGCCAGCCTACTGTGATCTTCCTAGGCCACTGCCTGTCACATGGCATCAGACACCTCACACGTGACCGTGTCAGGGCAGTGTTGGCCATTCCACCTCCAAAGAGCACAAAATCCCTACATGCTTTTCTAGGCCTCATCTCATACTGCAGAGCCTGGATCCCTGAGGCCTCTCTGCTCATGCAACCCTTGTATGATGCTCTCAAATCGGACCCCTTCTGCCTGTCACCAGAGGCACTTGACAACTTTTATACTCTTCAGCGAGCAATTGCCTCTGCCCCTGCTCTTGGCCTACCAAATTATGACAAACCTTTCAAGTTGTTTGTGTCTGAAAGACAAGGCCATGCTACAGGCGTCCTCACTCAACCACATGGTCCTGGCGGACGTCAGAGGCCTATTGGGTTCTTCTCCTGTCAACTGGATATCGTAGCCAGAGGCACCCCTTCCTGCCTTCGTGCTGTCTTCGCAGCTCAAGAACTTATTGACTGTACTGGGGACCTAGTTCTTGGTCACCCTCTTACTGTTTCGGCACCTCATGACATTTCTGCGATAATCAACCAAGTCCAAATCAAACATGTCACAGCTGCCAGACACCTTAGACTCCAGTGTCGTCTTCTACTGCCTGACAACAGTCACCCTCCAATGATGCCAGGTTCTCAACCCGTCCACTCTTCTGCCACTCCCTGAGGGGGGTACCTATTATGGATTCATCATGGACAAAGGATATGTCCTACTTCTTACACACACCCTGGCAAAACTGCTACCCAACTTGCCTCCCTGTGACGGGCCTGAATATGCTTTTTGCACCATGTGGTACAAGCCAACCATCAACCCTGAACCTCGCTATGAGGATGAACTTTTCCAGTTGGTTGAGATAACACTCACCTTACAGGACTTCTACTATGATACTGAAGGTAACAGCATGGCTTTAGTCCAACTGCCACATGAACTTGAACATCTGTACCATCATTGGGACACAGCCATTCCACATGTCCCTGTAACCAAGTCAAAGACTAAGTCTTGGGCCCATGGCAAAATTATGGGCCACCATGAATGATTCACAACTTCAAGAAATAGGCGTTGCCAAGTATCCATCAACTGAACGTGAACATATAAGAGCATGGCCACGTTACTTTCTGGAAGAAGAATTTGAAGACCTGGTCATACAGCATGACTATGACCCAGAAACCCCCCATGACTGCTTTGAACAGATGAAAGTGGAAACCACACATCTACCAACTGTGCATGAGGATCCACTAACAGACCCTGACATCACCCTGTTTGTGGACGGCTCCAGATATGCTGATGAAGAAGGAAAATATCATACAGGATATGCCGTCACCACAACAGATGAAATTATTGAATCATCATCACTACCATCAACAAAGTCTGCACAAGAAGCTGAATTACAAGCTCTAACTTCAGCATGCAAAATTTCAGAAGGAAAGCGCGCCAATATCTATACAGACTCCAGATATGCACTGGGCGTGGCTCATGACTTCGGAGTGATTTGGAAAACAAGAGGATTTCTTACTACTGCCGGTACACCAGTCAAGCACAGTTTTGCGATCAAGGAGCTGATGGATGCCCTCTTACTTCCAGAAGAAGTGGCTGTTTTGAAGATAAAAGCACATGGGAAGTTGGACTCAGATGAAGCAAAGGGCAACCATCTAGCTGATCAAGCTGCAAAGCAAGCTGCAAGAGGACCACAGGAAGTGGAAAGAAGAGTGTCCGGAAATGAAGAAATTCCAAGAAAAGAAGAAATTCCAAGAAAAGAAGAAACTCCAATATTCACTCTGCAAACCCTTCCAACCGACCTAAAGATCTTACGAGAACAACAGGCTGCAGTAGCCCCTAAGGAAATACAGAAATGGAAGAAGAAAGGAGCAGTCCTAAAAGATGGAGTATATTACAACAACCTCAGATTCTGTCTCCCGAAGAGTTTGTACCCAGCAGTTGTTCAATGGGCACATGGCCCTGCACACTTATCAAAAGATCTGATGAATGCTCTTGTACAAAAGTACTATGAATCTCCTGGAATTACCACGCTAACCAATAACTACTGTAAAGCTTGTGTCATCTGTGCCAAATGTAATCCTGGGAAAACAGCTAAAGTCCCCTCGAAGCACCTGGCTAAGCCCATGTATCCATTCCAAAGAATCCAGATAGATCATATCCAGATGCCAAAGAGCGGCAATTACGAATATGCACTAGTGATAGTGGACATGTTCTCAGGCTGGCCAGAAGCCTACCCAGTGATTAACATTACCGCCAAAACAACAGCACGACGTCTACTTACAGAAATTGTGTGTAGATTCGGATTGCCAGAAGTCATTGAAAGTGACCAAGGTCCGGCCTTCACAGCATCAGTTACCAAAGAAATTGGACTGCTCTAGGAGTAACTCTTGCTTTTCACACCCCTTGCCACCCACAGAGTAGTGGTAAGGTGGAGCGTATGAATGGTACCTTGAAAACTAGAATGCTAAAAATGTCACGAGACAAAAATGCCCTGGCCAGAAAGCTTGTCAATAGCCCTGTTCAGTGTCAGACATACACCCAGGGGAAAGCCCTCATTGTCCCCGTATGAGATTCTATTTGGTACTGCACCCAGGCTAGGTTGCTATTTTCCCCAACAACTACAGCTTCAGACTGATGTTTTGGTAGATTATGTGACTGAACTTGCAAGTGCCTTAAACAAAATCCATGCCCAAGTTTTCTCTTCAATTCCAGATCCTGATTCTGACACAGGCAACCACGGTCTGCTACCCGGTGATTGGGTCCTAGTCAAGAAATTTGTGCGAAAACACACTCTGGAACCAAGATTTGAGGGACCATTCCAAGTTCTCCTGATCACCGCTACCTCTGTCAAGCTGGCTGGTAGGCCACATTGGATTCACGCCTCTCACTGCAAAAAGACACCTGCTCCAGAAGAAGCTGATTCCGCACAACCATGTACTTCTGGTACCTAATCCCCTTGATTGGCCTTCTTAAAGCCCAGCAGGTGTCCATAACTAAAGATGCTAGTGGGTACACCTTCTGGTATAATTCATCATGTACCCGTGTGGCCACCTTTACCTTTGATTACTGTGATATTGTAGATTGCCCATTCCCTAAATCACAGATTCAAGCCATTTATAAAGACATACCGCAAGCAAAAGACCCCTACATTTGTGTAGTTGATAACCAATGGGGGCATAATTGTGATCATTGGGGGGCGGCGGGATGGAATACCGGGCCTGCCTGGGGTTACAAACCAAAAAGTGCTTTATCAAAAGTAGATGATCATGGTAGATCCCTCCTCCAAAGAATGACTTTAAGAAAGCCTGGAGGAAGTACACCTATGAAATTAGTATTAAATATTGAACATCCTGGCCCAGAGGATGCTGGCCAATATGTAATGGGAATGTACTGGAGAAGGGGTTCCTACAATAAACTAGGACATTTCTACCTCAATGATATGTGTCACTCTCCAGAGTGGCAAGGGGCTGTACATATGGTCCCAAATCCGCTGAAACCACACATCCAGTCCTTTAGAGACATGATGGCCATTGCTAACCCTACCTTTGAAGATACCATGGCCGCTGAAACTGGATTTAATGACATTAATTTGTGGTTAGAGTGGATGAGATATTGTCAGGGTACCTGTAGTCTCTACCTCAGAGGAGGTGAGAGACTTGGACGTTTATCCTCCCAGAGGGGTTGTTTCTTCCGTTCCTCGCGGCTCCCTCGGCCATTTACAAGCCGACCGCGAGGGATCCACTTCCTTATATGATGCGACGCTCAGTAGTCGACGTCATGACGCCAACCCGGGACGACCTGTCAGTCAAGTCCCGAGCACTAATCAGGACTCGTCGGGGGCGTGATTACCCTCTAGAATCAAGGTATAAAGTAAGGCTTTCGGCATCTGCTCATTGCCCTGTCGTGGTTCTAGCCTGTCTAGTCACTCAGTGCTCTTGTATTCTAGTTGTCTCTTTGGTTCTGACCCGGCTTGTTTGTTCTACTCTGTTTATCTCTGTTACCCTTTGACTCGGCTTGTCTCTCGCTTACCTGTCTTCTCATTCCCTCGACCTCGGCTTGTTCCTAGACCATTCTCTACTTACTCCTTACGTTAAGTCCGGCCATTCTAAGGTCCGGTATACGTACCTACCACCTGTTTGTACTCTGCGTGTTGGATCCCTGTCCCGATCCTGACAGATATAATGCCAATAAGCATAATCGAACCGCATGTTATGTATGTAGTGGTGCACGACCTCACCTTGGCACCGTTCCCCTAATCCTCCCTTTAGAAATAGAAGAGTGTTTCTTGAGTCTTTTCGCCTACCGCTATGATTTTAACAGATCCCTCTGCGAAGCATGGACAGCAGAGTACCCTATCCTAGTAGGAGGTGTTAAACCCCCAGATGGAATTACAATCTATAAAGGTAATTACACTTGCTACACCATGTATGATGGGATTGGTAAATTTATGGGTAACTTTTCCAAAGGTTATTGTGCTACCTACAGAACTGTTCCTGTGCACCTGTTACAACACCATACTAGGTCACTAGGAGATATTTACTGGTTGTGTGGGGATTTACAATTAAGGTCTAGACTGGAGTCTGAGTGGTGGGGAGAGTGTACCTTAGTCAAAGTCATCATGCCCATCCACATTATTTCTGATAATCATCCTGACACTCATAGTCCGGCACACACATCAGCCAGAGCCAAACGGGAAACCCCAGTAAAAGGCAGTTTTGACCCACATGTTTACATAGATGCCATTGGGGTACCTAGGGGGGTACCTAATGAATTTAAAGCTAGAGATGAAGTTGCAGTGGGGTTTGAATCACTGTTCACTATAGTCACTGCCAATAAGAACCTTAACTGGATAAATTATATCTATTACAACCAACAGCGCTTGTTAATTATACCAGGGATGCCCTCCAGGGTTTAGCCGAACAATTACAAGCCACATCCCAAATGACCTTCCAGAACAGACTGGCCTTAGACATGATTTTGGCTGAGAAGGGGGGTGTATGTAAAATACTACCCGACACCATGACTTGTTGCACTTACATTCCAGAAAACACAGGCCCTAATGGTAAGGTCACTTTGGCCATAGAAAAATTAAATAAACTCTCAGAAGAGTTAAAAAAAGAATTCTGGGGTGACAGATCCCTGGGAAAAATGGTTTGGTTGGATGACTGGTTGGCAAAAAGCTTTAGTTCATATTGGTATGGCTCTACTAATTTTTCTTTTTGTTCTCGCTCTTCTCGTTTGTTGTGTCCTCCCATGCCTCAGAAAATTCCTACAGAAGACTGTAGACCAAACGACACCAACCTTTACTCATCTGGAAATTGGTGATCAAGATCTCACATCGCCCTGCATTCCGCTACAAACTCTTCCCTATGACGATGAAGTGCAGAAATTCTAGGGAGGGACCAGCTTAGGGACAGCATCTGTCAGTGAATGGTAAAGACCCCGTGTGGAGAAGTGATGGACAAGCCACCATGGGCCACCCATGGGAGTGAAGTGTTCGAGAGCCATGCTGACGATGAGTTAGCCTACTAGGGTCAGATTAGGGACAGAATTGCACTTTGCACTAACACCAAAGTAGCGGACATGGTGTTTTTATGTGTCTTTGGGCTAACAAATTTTCTGATACTAACAAATAAAGTTTATCCTTTTTAGCAATTAACACTCTATAGGGGGGACTGTTGTAGAATTATTAACCCCTTATAACTTATATCCATTATTAGGCCCCTTATAAACTATATAATCCTTACTGGGCCCCTTTTAATACTATATTCTCATATTCAGCTCTCATGCCTCGTAGTTTAAACTTTACAAGATTCCTTTGTTCGTAGAAACAGCATGTCAGCAGAAAATGCTAGAATCTTCTGATTCAAAGAACACACTGTAGCAGATAGTATTGATAGAGTGTATAATTGCCAAAGAGGCCTTGAGAATACTGAGGATACTAACCTTGAAAGACTAAAGGTACCAGCTACTCTTTATGGATAGCTGCCAAAATGCCCCCTCCCATCGAAAGAACTCCTCGTGCTAGCAAGATGGCGCTGAAATCTGGAGGAGAACTTTATGACGTCAGTTATGATGTAAGACGTAACACCCAACAGGGAGGGCATTTAACTAACCACTTCTTCTCTTAGCCAATTGACAATGTTTCCTCACTCTTTATCTTGATTTTACAATGATGTAATTTTATCTTTAAAAAGGACTTGCAAGCCTGCTTTGTTCAGATGCTAATAAATTTCCTGAAGTTCTTTCATTTAACCTGAACCTTGTGTCAGTGTGAATTTACTTCAGCGTATACGCAATTTAAACATCTCTAATTTGGACAGGAACAGATAGTCATTCAAACTTCTTTGTTTGCTTAAAAGATTCCCTTATCAGCTGGCGTCCAACTGTGCGGCCTGGGTTATGCCCTGCTAGAGCAGCCGTCCGAGAAAGACGTGGAGCGGATGAATCCTGGGGGACGGAAGGAGATTGATCACCTGTGATTACACGGTTGAGTCTGCAGCACCCCGGTATGTTCCAGCCCCTGGGATTGACCTGCCCCAGTCTGTGATCGGCTCCCTAGAGGTCATCAAAGTCAGGTAATATCTTGCCCAGAGACCCCACACCTTACTTGTTGATATTTACTTTTACCTGCACATACTGACTATCTGTTACCTGGGAGTGCTCTTACTGATTTGTCCTTATTTTTAGTGCCCGGGTAGGTTTATTTGTTTATTTGCCTGTTTACCCCTTTTAGGTACCACGTGGCTGTGGTAGTAAGGAAAAAGGGGGGTGGATCTGTGGAAGTTTTCCTGGGGATCTTCTGTTTGCCTGTTTTCCTCTTTTAGGTGCCGAGTAGCTACGGCAGTAAGGAAAAAGAGGGGGGGGAACCTGTGGAGGGGTGTAGACTCACTGCCTCCTGGGGGTTTCCCATAAGTGTCACTTTGACTGCTAGCCTCATTGGACATCACTTTACTCTGCTTGTTGTGTGCAGAGAGGTGGAACACTGCAGCCTCGAGCGCTGACGCTGAGTGTTCCAGTTTAACTTTTGTGGCAGGTGGATTCAGGCTGGTATTGCTGTCTCCATTACCACGTGGTAGTGATACTTGCGGGAGGGTCTGCAGGTGTACTACAGGATTGAGTTAGGTGGCTTTTGCCACACGTGTAAGGAAAGGGATTTTTGTTAACCCTGTTTGAACTGTTGAACTTATTTGAACTGTGATGCATGCACTGTATTTTACTTGAAATTTCTTAAATTGTCTGTCACACAGATTCCTGTTTACTTTTGTCTTACTCTCTGTACTATTTATACTTTCCCCTCCTCTCTCTCTCTCTCTCACTGTCTCTCTCTATATCTGGGATGCCTCATATAGAGGATCTGGGACAGAAATTAGGAAAGCCCAGTAAGGGGTGGCTTGCGTGTGATTTGGTAGAGGATAGAGAAGGGGAAGAGATGGTTAAGAAGGTTGATAAGATTGCTAAAGTGTGTGGAATTGCTGTACCTTCATGTGGTAGATTACAGCCAGAGAGCTGGCGCAGACTACTGACAGAGAAGAGTAGCAAGAGTTATTCAGCAGGAAGGTTGGGTTGAGGAAGAGATTGATTTTTGTGTCTCTTTGCTTGCAATAATTGTAACGTAACTGTCCTTCCAGCGCTGACATGGTTAAAAAAATTCATGCTGGCTCTCTCCTCACCCCTCCCTCCTTGCCTTCTGTGAGACGCGAGAGGGGGAGAGGGAGGGGTGACATTCCTGGTTTTTCAGTTCTGCGTTCAGTAAAATTATTCAGAAACTAATGATAAGACTTAGCAATGGAATTTTTGCTAGAAAATATTCTAATTGTGTATTTTGTTATTTTAATAGAAGTTGTGCCATTTATATTACGCCAACAGATTCCGTAGCGCTTTATATATATATATATATATATATATATATATTGTGTTTTGTGATAAGGCAGTGGAGGATCGTGTGGGAGACTAGCTCACAAGAATACATTCCACCTTTCTGAGGCTGTATTTCCTTTCGCGGTGCAAAGTATTTTCTCCAAGACTGGTGTATAAGATAGGGAGTCGGGGATGTAGCTCAGTGTTGATTACGAAGGTTAGGAAAGTGAATCTGATGCAGGAATAGAGAATTATTTGGACGAGTTAAAAATGTAAAGGCAAGTGTGATTTGTTGCAATACTATGCAATGTGGATAGAGGGAATATGCAAAGTTGTTAAGTTAGATTGTGAAGAGGAAAAGTGATTAATGGCTGTAGGTAAATTGTTTGAATTCCGTGAGTCTATTTTTTCATCAAGCTATCTTAAAGTACATGTTTCTAGAGAGTCTGTCCATAGTTTAGTATTTCATTTTGCCGGACAGAATGTTGCTTCTCTGATTTTAAAGTTGAAACACCCTAAAAGAAAGTACGTCAGCCTAGCACAAAAGGAGGTTGGCACAGCCAGTCCCGTGACCTCCACCTAATTACCATAATCTACAGTCACGTACGCTCCCAAACTGACGTCACTTCTGCCCTATTCATCCATCTCCCCTGTGCCTCCCGTAGTCACGCAGCCAGCCCCTTTTACACCTGCCCACACTATGCCCACATCCAACATGGCCGCCATTTCCTCACTGAACCCAAACCAGTAAGCTTACAGATTTAGCAGCAGGCCTTAACGACATTATTCAGGAGAAAGGTGGAACTGTAGAAAGATTTCATGCTAGACTTTTTCAAGTGTTCACTGACCTAGGGTTTGAGCTCAGTAATAAAATACACGCTCAGATGCTTTCCGGTGCCTTTGTCCAAGGCATCAAGGACTCTATACGTAAGGGTATTATTGCTGCCCGCCCAGAGTATAGAGTGGTTCCCCTTGATAAGCTGCTCCTAGTTGCCAGAGGCTTAGAAGCCGCACAGGTTCCAAGGAGACCCCATCCCACTCCCCTTATGGTTTCACGTCCACCCATCCCCAAAGGTACTAAGCCTGCAGATGGGATCTGCTTCAACTGTGGAGAAAAAGGCCATTTTAGGAGTGACTGTCCTGCACCCCTTAAGCCCCAAAGATCAAACAGGCCTAAATCTGTCATAAAGGCCCCAGCACCTCCTTCACCTGATTCAGCCCAGGAAGACTAGGATATTGGCAAGCCTGTATCATTAACCCCTGTTATGGCAGTATCTGCAGGGGAACAAGGGGGGCCATTAGCCACTGTTACTTTACCCATTGAAGGCCACCCCACCACATTCCTTGCTGATACAGGTGCAGCCCGAAGTGTTCTGCGAGAACAAGACCTGCCTGATTCTTCCTTTTTGTCCAATATTGATGTCTCCTGTGAGGGCGTGGATGGTCTTCCAAGACAAAGCCCATTAACTACTCCTTTGCGGGTTGGCAGCTGCCCTAGTCTGCTTGCCCGTTTTGTGGCGTCATCCACATGTCCCATTAACCTGTTAGGTGCTGATGTACTTTCCCGCCTACAGGCATCAATCACTTTCACACCTGATGGCCAAGTGGAATTATCTTCAGCCCTCTCTGATTCAGATACCTCAGCCTTGTGTTCCTTACCTCTGATGCTTCACCTAGAGACTCCACAGGGCTATGCAGAAGGCATGAGAGACAATTTCCCTGCATCTCTAATGAACACTGTCCCTAAGACCTTGTGGTCATCAGGCCCAGAAGATATAGGCCATCTGAAAGTCCCACCAGTGGTGGTCAAACTTATCCCAGGGGCAAAGCTACCAAGAAAGTCTCAATATCCATTGAAACCTGCCCAAGCAGCAGCCATTACCAAGCAAGTCCAAGCACTGCTGGAGAAAGGGGCTCTTGTTAAATGTGAATCTCCATGTAATACTCCTTTATTTCCTGTGAAAAAGAAGACACCCAAGG
Organism: Pelobates fuscus; assembly: GCF_036172605.1. NCBI lineage: Eukaryota > Metazoa > Chordata > Amphibia > Anura > Pelobatidae > Pelobates > Pelobates fuscus. The sequence goes on from NC_086323.1 coordinate 188,980,217, forward strand.
GTGAACCAGAGAAATACCGAATGGTCCAGGACCTCAGAGCAGTAAATGAGGCAACAGTCCTGGACACCCCAAATTGTGCCAAATCCGCACACACTCCTCTCTGGCGTTCCACCTTCTGCCAAATACTTCACGGTGATTGACCTAGCCAATGCATTCTTCAGTGTTCCCCTGGAACAAAGCTGTCAATACCTCTTTGCCTTCACACGAGAAAAAACAACAATATACATGGACTGTTATGCCCCAAGGGGCACAGAATTCCCCAAGCCAGTTTGCAAAAGCAATGAGTATCATCCTTGACCCCTGGCAGTCTGACCATCCAGAGGTTGTCCTACTCCAATATGTAGATGACTTGCTCCTTTGTGGAGATGATGTTCCCACAATAGAAAAATACTCTCTGGATCTCCTCTGTTATCTTGCAGATCAAGGATGTAAAGCGTCTCTCATCAAACTTCAATTCTGCCAGCCTACTGTGATCTTCCTAGGCCACTGCCTGTCACATGGCACCAGACACCTCACACGTGACCGTGTCAGGGCAGTGTTGGCCATTCCACCTCCAAAGAGCACAAAATCCCTACATGCTTTTCTAGGCCTCATCTCATACTGCAGAGCCTGGATCCCTGAGGCCTCTCTGCTCATGCAACCCTTGTATGATGCTCTCAAATCGGACCCCTTCTGCCTGTCACCAGAGGCACTTGACAACTTTTATACTCTTCAGCGAGCAATTGCCTCTGCCCCTGCTCTTGGCCTACCAAATTATGACAAACCTTTCAAGTTGTTTGTGTCTGAAAGACAAGGCCATGCTACAGGCGTCCTCACTCAACCACATGGTCCTGGCGGACGTCAGAGGCCTATTGGGTTCTTCTCCTGTCAACTGGATATCGTAGCCAGAGGCACCCCTTCCTGCCTTCGTGCTGTCTTCGCAGCTCAAGAACTTATTGACTGTACTGGGGACCTAGTTCTTGGTCACCCTCTTACTGTTTCGGCACCTCATGACATTTCTGCTCTAATTTTTTCAAAGTAAACGCTTCGGGCCCCCGGGACACTCAGTCAAGAGCATCGGGGGGGCGCCGAGAGGCAGGGGCTGGGACAGGCGGTAGCTCGCCTCGCGGCGGACCGCCAGCTCGATCCCAAGATCCAACTACGAGCTTTTTAACTGCAGCAACTTTAATATACGCTATTGGAGCTGGATATATTTTATTGTAAAAGAATCAGCAACATTTGTACAAAACATCAAAAGTAACAATAAGGATACAAGAACAAACCAAAGACAAACAGGAGAAATCCTCCTAAAGCAAAAGTCCATCTCGGTACAGAAAAGTCCACAAACAAAGCAAAATACAAAAGGAATAACCAGAACAAAATAAACAATACCCAACTGGTACAAAAACAGTAAAACACACAACCAAAAGAAACAGCCATAACGGCTGTACACCAGCCCGGGAGATGTCCCACCCCCGAGACGCCCAAGCCCCAGAGATGCGCAGCCCCCCGAGACTCCACATCCCGGAGAACCGCACACCCCAGAGGCCCAGACACCCCGGGAGGAAGACACCCCCCAAAATAACTCTTTCTTGGCCATAAAGGCCTAGGAGATGCCCATCCCCGAGACGCCCAAACCCCCGAGATGCCCAGCTCCCCCGGCCCGCGCAGCCCCCGGAGACGCGAAGCCCCCGAGACTCCACGTCCCAGAGGCTCGCACATCCCCGAGGAACGCACGAACCAGAGGCCCAGACACCCCAGAAGCCCAGACGCCCCGAGGGCAGACACCCCCCAACAGAAACGTAACCTTAGGAGGCACCCGCCCCCGAGGCGCGCAGACCCCCGAGACGCACACGTCCCAGAGGCCCGCACACCCCGGAGGCCCAGACGCCCCAAGGGGAAGACACCCCCCAACAGAAACGTAACCTTAGGAGGCACCCACCCCCGAGACGCCCGAGCCCCCGAGGCGCGCAGACCCCCGAGACGCACACGTCCCAGAGGCCCGCACACCCCGGAGGCCCAGACGCCCCAAGGGGAAGACACCCCCCAACAGAACCATAACCTTAGGAGGCACCCACCCCCGGGACGCCCGAGCCCCCGAGGCGCGCAGACCCCCGAGACGCGCACGTCCCAGAGGCCCGCACACCCCGGAGGCCCAGACGCCCCGGGCGCAGGCACCCCCCCCCAGGAGGAGTCCATCCCCGAAGCGTGCAGCCCCCCGAGGCGCGCGGCCCCCCAAGACGCGAACGTCCCGGAGGTCCCCGCACCCCGCAGGCCCGCACGCCCCAGAGGCAGACACCCCCCAAAGGAACACACGCCCCGGAGACACGCCCGCCCAAGGAGCGCACGCACCCCAGAGGCGTCCGCCCCCCGGACGCGCACACCCCAGAGGCTCACACCCCCCGAGGCACGCGCGTCCAGAAGGCTTCCACCCCAGGGAGGCGCACCCACCAGGGACAAGCGCACCCCCGGGGACATACATCCCAGGGGGGGGGATACATAAAACATAGAACAGGACGGGGGACAAGCACAGGACAAGACACGAAAGGGGGAGCCCAACGATTGGGCTCCGCCCGCAGCCAGGTGACCCCTGTAAATAATAATAAGAAATAAATAAATAACCACAAAAAGGACAAACATGGGGGTCACACATACTATCAATACATCAGACTTAGCCAAATACACCCACCACCCACCAAAACCCAACAAAACCCACCACCCCAAGGGTTAGTCCATCCCCTCGTCCGTACCACCCACCCACCCACACACAAAAGCAAACCCACCACCTCAGGGGTTCGTCCATCCCCCCGTCCATCAATGAAAACCGAAACCCGCCACCCACCACCCCACCCCCTCAGGGGTTCGTCCATCCCCCCCGTCCATGAAAAAACCCACACCCCCACCACCCCCCAAGAAACCCACCACCCCAAAGGAGTCCATCCCTCCGTCCATCATAATAACGACAGTATATCCCAAACCACCCACCACCCAACAATAACCAAATTTGTGAAAAGGCAGCAAAATCAGTAGCGGAAAGCAGCAGTAAATATTACAAATTATACAATATACATACAGAAACCCTAAACCAACCATGCTATACAAATATACAAAAACCCTATAAATTCCCTACAGGAAGAAGGTACTCGCCTTGTTACGTGTGGTAGCCTTCCATTAAAATAAAAAATCCGACCAAAAATCTAACTGGGAAAGTGAAGGACAGTTAACAGAAACCACCACCAAGACAAGGATCTGCCATGGACCGGCTCAAGGCGGGTGGACCTTGAAATTTCGCCACAGACGCTGCCAGATAGTAAGGTCCATGGAGGCCCTTTCCGCATGATAGATCCCACAAAGCGTTCTCCGAATGTCTGCCACCACCACCTGACAGGAAAGGTCTTTTCTCTGTAGGGATACCTGACACCGTGCCATCCATGTGAAATACTTGACTACTGAACGAACTACGTATAAAGTGCTCAAATTAAAAGTCCTCCCCCGTGAGTTGGACGTCCCGTACACCCACTCCGCGTAAGACCAGCGGGTGAGGCAGGGGATGCCCAAGGCGGGCGTGACCTCTTTGTAGACCCGCAGATTAAAGGGGCACTCGAGGAGAAAGTGGTCCATGGACTCCACTCTCCCGGAACATTCCACCCGGGGACAACCACGGTCCTCGATGTTCCTGTACTTCAAGTTCCCTCTAACGTAAAGCCTACCGTGGAAGGAGAGGAACGCCAAGTCTCGGAATTTCTCCGGAAGGCGCCTGGAGTTGAGATTTTGCAACCCCGAGGCGAGAGTACTTGGCGGGCAGTCCCTCAAGGCCAGCTGAACGCCATAGTGGGTGGCCAGGACCCTACCCGCGAGAAGCCTCTTGGGAGAGTCCCGAACCTCAGCCACCGTGACGTTCCACCGGCGTAAAGTCCCCACTAGATCGGTGACCGAAGTCGGGAGGTAGTGAGAATGCCTGACTCGCATGCTCTTCACTCTCCCGCCGTGGAACCAGTCCACCAGGAAAGGCGCAACCCACTCCCTGAAAGTACATACCCAGCCAGGCGGCTCGTCCTTCAGGAGAGCCCCGAAATTCCTTTTCAGGAACGTGATGGTGAAAAAGACGATGGGGTTGACCATGGCCAAACCCCCGTCCTTCCTGGCCAAGTACGTGACCTCCCTCTTGATGAGGTTCAGCCTGTTCCCCCACAACATGCGGAAGAACAGCGCGAACACCCGAGCGTGGAGAGATCTCGGCAAGAGGAAGATGTTACTGACGTGTCCGAATACAGTCAGTACGTAGGTCTTAATCAGCCTCACCCGCTCTCTGTAGGTCAGCTTCCACCTATGGCTCTCCTCCACCTTGCGGGAAGCAATGGCAAGCCGTTCGGACCAGTTCCTGAGAGCCAGATCCCCTGGCCCGAACACTATTCCCAAGATCTTAATTTCGGGTTGGGCTTGCGGGAAGCCGTCCGGAAGGGGAAACTGGTCCCCCTCCTTCCCACACCAGAAAACTCCACTCTTGGCCCTGTTGACTTGGGACGTGGAAGCGGCAGAGTACGCCTGAATCATCTCGTCCACCACAGCGGACTCCTGAGTCTTGGAGACCACTATGGAGACGTCATCGGCGTAGGCGACCACCCGTAAGGGCCTCTCCGGAGCCCTGGCCACTCCTTGCAGCGCACTCGCGTCGATTGCCCTTATAAAGGGGTCGATCGCGAATACGTACAGGAGCGGGCTGAGGGGACAGCCCTGCCGGACCCCAGATCGGATCCCAAACGCCCTGCCTTTCCAACCGTTAACAAGAGCGAAGCTATCTGCCCCCCTGTACAGGGTAATAATCCAATTGATGAATTTGGATGGCAAGCCATACTTCCGCAAGACTGACCACAGATAGCGGTGATCAACCCGATCAAAAGCCTTCGACTGATCATGCGCCAGCAGGTAGAACCCCCCCCTCCCAGCCCTGCACAGCTCGAGAGCTTCCCTGACCTCGGAAACGGCATCGAAGACAGTTCGTCCCTCAAGAGCACAGTACTGCGAGGTGGAGAGAATTTTCCCTGCCAGGCCCTGTAGACGTTTCATCAAAATCCTCGCCAAGACCTTCCTGTCGACATTGAGGAGGGATATGGGGCGCCAGTTCCCCACATCCGCAGTGTCGACAACGTTCGGCTTGGTCAGCAAAATCAGTGCAGAACACCTCATCGAGGCGGGCAATAATCCCTGAGCCAGGCTCTCATTAAACACCTCCGTCAGATGAGGGGCCAAGAGAGCGCAGAACTGCTGGTAAAATTCAGCCGTCAGGCCATCAGGACCTGGCGACTTACTCTTGTTCTGCTGCATGATGCTCTCTGTGACCTCTTCTATGGTGATATCACCGACCAAGTCATCCAGAGGGAAATCGCTACTCTCAGGGAGTGTGATCCCGCTCAAGAAGTCATCTACCCTGCTGCTCCCGCGGGACGATCCCCCGTCGGTACACTGCGGTCTGTCCTTTCCGAGGAGTTTCATATAGTAGTCGCGGACCACCTTCAGGATCCCGCGAGGAGATTCCTCGAGGATCCCGTCAGTGTTCCGCAGGCTAGCGATGGTCTTGGTACCTTCCTTCCTCTTGCAACTAAGAAAAGGATCAGGCGAGTGGTAAGCCCCATGATCCCTCTCCTTCACAAGAGAGGCGTACCTGTCGTACTGGAAACTCTTCATCAGGGACTTTACCGCTACAATGTCCTCGGGGTCACCTCCCTGCGAGATCAGGATATCCAACCTCGAGAGCAGGCTCAGGTACACCTTATACCTAGAGGACTGCATGTTCTGGGCGAGATTGCGAAAGAGCTTTTGAGTTCTCGCCTTCACCATGTCCCACCACTCGGACTTCAGCTGACCGAAGTCTGCCAAGGTCACCTGGTCGTGGAAGAACCTCTCAAAGGCCTGCTGAACCCTCGGTTCCACCAGGAGGTCTGAATTGAGCCGCCATATCCCTCTCCCTTTGGATGGGGTGTTGCGGACATTCAACTCACAAGACAAAATGTGATGGTCGGAGAACTCCACCGGTGTAAGCACAGGTGCCGTCACCGGGAAATCCTCCTTAACAAAAATCCTGTCTATTCTACTCTCACTATTGCCTCACTTATAGGTGAACCCACCCGTGGGATTGGGAGCGTGATGAAGGAACGCATCTACCAATCCAGCCTGACTAACCATTCTAGCTAGAAAAATGGAGTCATATCCAAGCCTCTGAGTGGCGCCTCTCCTGTCCTGAGGCCTAATGATGGTGTTGAAATCACCGCCAAACAGGATTTGCTTGGACGTATACAGGTAAGGCTCTATCTCGCTAAACAGGCACTTCCTCTCCCACTTGGTTTGGGGGCCGTAGATGTTGATTATACGGAGAGGTTGCCTGCCCAGCGACACATCTAAAACCACACAGCGTCCTTTTTGCAGCTCGATGATCCTGGTGATGCAAGCATCAACCTCCTTGAACAGGATGGCGATCCCCCCATAGCTCTCTGTGGCTAGGGAGAAGTAGGAGGGCCCCCATCTCCAGTCCCGCTTTGCAGCGTGCAGGGCCGCCAAGGTTTGCAGCCGGGTCTCCTGCACTAAGATGATATTGTGCGGAGCCCGGCTGAGATGGTCAAAAACCAAGAAGCGGGCCCTGCTGGACTTTACGCTGTTAACATTCACCGTAGCCACAGAAAGTATAGGTAGAGTCGCCATAGGTATCATTGCGAGTTTAAGGAGACTTTCCCTTCTTCCTGCTCACCCCCTCCTCCCTGTCCGAGCCGTACCTCTATATGGAGACGCCTGGACAGAGGGGTCCATCGTCCCCCAGAGGCACCTCCTCACCTATCTCGACCCCTATCCCTGCGTCGGAAAGGTCCGCCATCTCCCCTTCCAGCTCCTCGTCGCCCCAGCTGGGAGCCAGTGCCTCAAACCGATTGGAGAGAGACACTGGGGGCTCCTTCGGAGCCGGGGCGGAAACGGCTTTCCCCGCCTTGCCACCCTTTGTCACAGCCCCCTTTTTGGGGGGCTGCTTCGCAGGGGGCTCGGCAGTCTTCCGAGACGAGGAGGGGGCCGAGATTCCCGGACGGGAAGAGGGGGTACTAACTACAGTAGTGGGGGAAAGGGCAACCTGGGGACCTGACTTAACCGGGGGGGGAAGGGGAATATTTACAGCTGGAAGGGGACCAGGGGACCCAGGGACAACACCCGTGCTGGACGTGCTCTTCTGAATCAACTCTAAGTGACGGAGTGAGCTAATCGTCACCGGGTTCGCCACAGGTGGAAACATTGCGACCGGGGGAGGAATGGGCCGCTGTTGGTGGCCGGAGACAGAGGTGTGGGGGACGGAGGCTCCAGATGTTCCGGCAACCACCCCTAACCCAGCAGGCGCCTCGTCCATCTCGAGAGGTTCCCCCTCCAGATGTCATCGAGGTTGTGCTGAGCTTCGGGGCAGGTGCGGTAGGGATGCCCCATCCTCCCACACAGATTGCACCTTATCTCCTGGCAGGAGTCCCGAGTGTGCCCCAACTCGCCACACATGGTGCATTTAAGGATCTGACAGGCATTACTGAAATGCCTGTCAGACCCACACCTGTGGCACCTCCGAGGCTGAGTAGGGTAGAAGCAAGACACCCTCTCAGCCCCGATGAAGAAGGAGTTGGGTAGGTGTTGGGTCACACCCTGGATCTCCCTCAACATGACGGGGACAGTCCACCCACCTGTCCAAATCCCATCCTCGTCCAAGATCTTCACTGGGGGGCTCTTTACTTCCCCGTACCTCCTGATCCATACCAGGATGTCCGCTATGGGTATGGACTCGTTCCTTACCAGGATGGTTACCCTCTTAACCCCCTGGCGGGACACGGGAATAGCGGTAAACCCAGTGAACTTCGACCCCTGCTGAGAGCTGGCCGCCCCCCACCTCGCCCAGAAAAGGTCCAGGAGCTGCGACGTCATGAAGGAGACGTCGAACTCCCGGGTTCCCGAGGCGTGGATGAGGGCGAACAGATCAGAGGGGGAGAACC
>NC_086323.1:189003201-189015701 GCF_036172605.1 Pelobates fuscus
AAGAGCGAAGCTATCTGCCCCCCTATACAGGGTAATAATCCAATTGATGAATTTGGTGGGCAAGCCATACTTCCGCAAGACTGACCACAGATATCGGTGATCAACTCGATCAAAAGCCTTCGACTGATCAAGCGCCAGCAGGTAGAACCCCCCACCCCCAGCCCTGCACTGCTCGAGAGCTTCCCTGACCTCGGAAACGGCATCGAAGACAGTTCGTCCCTCAAGAGCACAGTACTGCGAGGTGGAGAGAATCTGCCCCGCCAGGCCCTGTAATCGCTTCATCAAAATCCTCGCCAAGACCTTCCTGTCGACATTGAGGAGGGATATGGGGCGCCAGTTCCCCACATCCGCAGTGTCGACAACGTTCGGCTTGTTCAGCAAAATCAAAGCAGAAGACCTCATCGAGGCGGGCAATAATCCTTGAGCCAGGCTCTCATTAAACACCTCCGTCAGATGAGGGGCCAAGAGAGCGCAGAACTGCTGGTAAAATTCAGCCGTCAGGCCATCAGGACCTGGCGACTTACTCTTGTTCTGCTGCATGATGCTCTCTGTGACCTCTTCTATGGTGATATCACCGACCAAGTCATCCAGAGGGAAATCGCTACTCCCAGGGAGTGTGATCCCGCTCAAGAAGTCATCTACCCTGCTGCTCCCACGGGACGATCCCCCGTCGGTACACTGCGGTCTGTCCTTTCCGAGGAGTCTCATATAGTAGTCGCGGACCACCTTCAGGATCCCGCGAGGAGATTCCTCGAGGATCCCGTCAGTGTTCCGCAAACTAGCGATGGTCTTGGTACCTTCCTTCCTCTTGCAACTAAGAAAAGGATCAGGCGAGTGGTAAGCCCCATGATCCCTCTCCTTCACAAGAGAGGCGTACCTGTCGTACTGGAAACTCTTCATCAGGGACTTTACCGCTACAATGTCCTCGGGGTCACCTCCCTGCGAGATCAGGATATCCAACCTCGAGAGCAGGCTCAGGTACACCTTATACCTGGAGGACTGCATGTTCTGGGCGAGATTGCGAAAGAGCTTTTGAGTTCTCGCCTTCACCATGTCCCACCACTCGGACTTCAGCTGACCGAAGTCTGCCAAGGTCACCTGGTCGTGGAAGAACCTCTCAAAGGCCTGCTGAACCCTCGGTTCCACCAGGAGGTCTGAATTGAGCCGCCATATCCCTCTCCCTTTGGATGGGGTGTTGCGGACATTCAACTCACAAGACAAAATGTGATGATCGGAGAACTCCACCGGTGTAAGCACAGGTGCCGTCACCGGGAAATCCTCCTTAAAGAAAAACCTATCTATCCTACTCTCACTATTGCCTCGCTTATAGGTGAACCCACCCGTGGGATTGGGAGCGTGATGAAGGAACGCATCTACCAATCCAGCCTGTCTAACCATTCTAGCTAGAAAAATGGAATCATATCCAAGCCTCTGAGTGGCGCCTCTCCTGTCCTGAGGCCTAATGATGTGTTAAAATCACCGCCAAACAGGATTTGCTTGGACGTATACAGGTAAGGCTCTATCTCGCTAAACAGGCACTTCCTCTCCCACTTGGTTTGGGGGCCGTAGATGTTAATTATACGGAGAGGTTGCCTGCCCAGCGACACATCTAAAACCACACAGCGTCCTTTTTGCAGCTCGATGATCCTGGTGATGCTGGCATCAACCTCCTTGAACAGGATGGCGATCCCCCCATAGCTCTCTGTGGCTAGGGAGAAGTAGGAGGGCCCCCATCTCCAGTCCCGCTTTGCAGCGTGCAGGGCCGCCAAGGTTTGCAGCCGGGTCTCCTGCACCAGGATGATATTGTGCGGAGCCCGGCTGAGATGGTCGAAAACCAAGAAGCGGGCCCTGCTGGACTTTACGCTGTTTACATTCACCGTAGCCACAGAGAGTATAGGAAGAGTCGCCATAGGAGTCATCGCGAGCTCAAGGAGACTTTCCCTTCTTCCTGCTCACCCCCTCCTCCCTGTCCGAGCCGTACCTCTTTATGGAGACGCCTGGACAGAGGGGTCCATCGTCCCCCAGAGGCACCTCCTCACCTATCTCGACCCCTATCCCCGCGTCGGAGAGGTCCGCCATCTCCCCCTCCAGCTCCTCGTCGCCCCAGCTGGGAGCCAGTGCCTCAAACCGGTTGGAAAGAGACACTGGGGGCTCCTTCGGAGCCGGGGAGGAGACGGTTTTCCCCGCCTTGCCACCCTTTGTCACAGCCCCCTTTTTGGGGGGCTGCTTCGCAGGGGGCTCGGCAGTCCTCCGAGACGAGGAGGGGGCCGAGATTCCCGGACAGGAAGAGGGGGTACTAACTACAGTAGTGGGGGAAGGGGCAACCTGGGGACCTGACGTAACCGGGGGGGGAAGGGGGTTATTTACAACTGGAAGGGGACCAGGGGACCCAGGGACAACACCCGTGCTGGACGTGCTCGATTGTACCAACTCTAAGTGACGGAGTGAGCTGATCGCCACCGGGTTCGCCACAGGTGGAAACATTGCGACCGGGGGAGGAGTGGGCCGCTGTTGGTGGCCAGAGACAGAGGTGTGGGGGACGGAGGCACCAGATGTTCCGGCAACCACCCCTAGCCCAGCAGGCCCCTCGCCCATCTCGAGAGGTTCCCCCCTCCAGATGTCGTCGAGGTTGTGCTCAGCTTCGGGGCAGGTGCGGTAGGGATGCCCCATCCTCCCACACAGATTACACTTAATCTCCCTCTGGCAGGAGTCCCGAGTGTGCCCCAACTCACCACATATGGTGCATTTAAGGATCTGGCAGGCATTACTGAAATGCCTGTCAGACCCGCACCTGTGGCACCTCCGAGGCTGAGTAGGGTAGAAGCATGACACCCTCTCAGCCCCGATGAAGAAAGAGTTGGGGAGGTGTTGAGTCACACCCTGGATCTCCCTCAACAAGACGGGGACAGTCCACCCACCTGTCCAAATCCCATCCTCATCCAAGATCTTAACTGGGGGGATCTTTACTTCCCCATACCTCCTGATCCATACCAGGATGTCCGCTATGGGAATGGACTCGTTCCGCACCAGGATGGTTACCCTCTTAACCCCCTGGCGGGACACGGGAATAGCGGTAAACCCGGCGAACTTCGACCCCTGCTGAGAGCTGGCCGCCCCCCACCTCGCCCAGAAAAGGTCCAGGAGCTGCGATGTCATGAAGGAGACATCGAACTCCCGGGTTCCCGAGGCGTGGATAAGGGCGAACAGATCAGAGGGGGAGAACCCCATGTCCCTTAGACCGGCCACCAGCACCCTCCTGTCAGGCACCCGGGTCTCGCGCGCCCAGGCCAACCGTACCACGTTCCTCCTGCTCCCTGGAGGGGGAGCCAGAGGACGCATGGCCGTGCCAGCCGCAGACGCACGAGGGGGCCCGGATGCCCAAGCATTTGGGACACTGGGGCCAGCCGTCTGGGACACTGGGGCCCGGGTTACTCCACTGGTAGGATCAACCTGGGAGGCCCCGGTCGTGGCACCCTGAGTGGCAACCTGGGAGTGCCTAGGGACATACCCACGTGACCCCCCTGAACCTGAGGTGCTGGCACCCTGAGAGGGGGCACCAGCCACCGAACCAGAATAACCAACAGAAGAGGCGGCACCCCTAGCAGAGGTGCCACCAACCTTAACACTATTTACACTATTTACATTTTTTACATTTTGGGCACCGGGAGCAGTGGTGCCCTTACCAACCACATTCTGTACACGGGGACCATGGGGGGGAACACCAGAGGGAACAGCAAAAACAGGGGGGGGGGGAGCAACCAAATGGGCAGAAGGGACAGAAGGGGCAACAGCAGGGGCAATAGCAGGGGTAACAGCAGGGACAACAGCAGGGGCAACAGCAGGGGCAGCAACAAATAAGGGGACAACATTAGTAGGGACATTTGTTACAACACTAGACTTAACCTGGGAGGTCACCTGACCGCGGCCATAGAAACGCCGATCCACGGCCTCCCAATCATTGGGCTCAGACACATACCCAAATCTCCCACTCCCATCACTCCCAGCCGACCCCGAGCAGCCAGCAGAGCCCGAGGCAGAGCTAAGGATAGCCCCGCCGTCAGACCCACGCCGGCCGCTGGATGGCCGAGGGTGATGGGATTCCGGCGCGCGCCCGGCACCCCCGGGACCCGCGCCGCGCGCACCCGCGCCGCGCGCGCCCGCGTCCGCCGCGGGACCCGCGGCACAGGCGACCATGGCGCCCGCAGCACAGGCACCAGGGACACCAGCGCCCGCCGGGGAGATGAGGGGAACCGACACAGGGGCAGACATAGGCACGGACACTTCACACACACGAACAGGCTCATTCATATCTACATCAGACACAGACAAACCAACAGACTGGGCGACATTCATACCAGGGGAGTCAGAGGGAGGGTTAGGAGGGAGGGAGGGAAGGGGATCAGAGGCAAGGAAAGCCCCCTCCATGGGAACGCTGTTGCAAGGTGGTACAGCACCAGCAGGGTCTGTCTCCCCATTCCCATGGAGGGCGGTGGGGAGCCCAGAGGGGCCGACAGGGGAAGGGTGGACAGACCCCAGGGCATCCCCCGAGGTCTGTAAGATGGGAAATTCCTCGTCGGAGTACACGTACCCCGACGAGCACTCACCCCCTCCTGCCGACTCTCCAGACTCCCGGGCAGCCACTTCCGGTCCGCGGGACTCGGTCTTCTTTTTCCTCCTCCTTCTCTTAGCCTTTTTCGAGGTACAGGACTCCTCTATCGCCTCCACATCGTCCATATCGAAGGCCAGCAGGGTCTCCTTGATGGGAGCCGCAACCGGACCCTGCTGGACCTCCAGCCGCCAAGTTGCCCGAGACGGATCCTCAGCCCAATCACCCTCAGGCAACCCGGCGGCCATTTTGGATGCCGTTTTCGCGGTTTTTCCATTCCGACCACGGGAACCGGAGTTTCTCCCCTCTGGCGAGGAAGCCCGGTCCCTTCCAGAGTCAGAACCGGACCCCCCACCATCGGAGAGGTCCCTCCGGTCCCCCAGCGACTCCTGACGGCGGGCACGGGCTTTAGCCCGCTGTCTCCTCTGTAACTCCTCTTGGACCTGCCGGATCTCCTGTTCGAGACCCGGCAGCTTGGCAGACACGTTCTCCTCTTGAGCCTTTTTGGAGGCTATCTTCGCCCGCAGGGGGGCCCTCTTGTTATTTGAGCTGTGGCTGCTCTGGTATCGTAGGTCGCGAAGCTCACTCTGCACGCCCTCCAGTTTACGGGTAGCGGCAGAGTGAGCCTCCTTCAGAGCCTGTAACCGGGTGAGCAGCCTGGCGTCCGCGATGGGGGTTGAGCCCCCACCACTGCCATGCGGGTTAACCCCCGCAGCTCCGGCCGCCACCACAGTAGCGAAGGAGAGACCGGAGACTGCAGGGGCCTCCCCTACTGCTCGCTGGGCACCCTCCACGGGTGCCAGAACTGCATCACTGGTCAGGGACCCGTCCACCGGGTCCTGGGGGGGAGGGGGGCGTTCAAGGAATTGAAGCCCCTCGGCCACCCGTTCCCGGCACAACCCAATGACACCCTTTAGCTGGGTGACATGGGTGCGCAGGATACCGGGCGAACCGTGGGGTATCCCTACCCCCCTCCTCCACTCTCCATACCTCCGGGACAGAGCTTCCTCCCGGACCAGCAGGTCCTCGACGTCCTTGCGGACGGCCCGAGCCAGGGCCTGGTACTCGGTCCATCCTAACACAACATTCGGAGCCGGCAGCTCCACGCTCCGGAAAACTCTCTCCTCCTCGGTCCGGAGCCAGTCCTCCCAACCCCGGACCGCAGGGGAGGGAGAGCTCGCAGCCATCCCTGGCTGCAGGCTGCAGACCAGGGAGGGAAACAGGGGGGGGAAAACAGGAAAAACAAGCCGAAAAAGGGCAAACAAATTCGGACTCACACACCAAAAATTCCTCCACACCCTGGAGCACTGCACAGAGCAGTAACTCCAGCAGCCTGCAGCAACTCCGCCCCGCCCACCTCAGTGATTGGAGCTGGAATTACCGCGGCTGCTGGCACCAGACTTGCCCTCCAATAGATCCTCGTTAAAGGATTTAAAGTGTACTCATTCCAATTACAGGGCCTCGAAAGAGTCCTGTATTGTTATTTTTCGTCACTACCTCCCCGCGTCGGGAGTGGGTAATTTGCGCGCCTGCTGCCTTCCTTGGATGTGGTAGCCGTTTCTCAGGCTCCCTCTCCGGAATCGAACCCTGATTCCCCGTTACCCGTGGTCACCATGGTAGGCGCAGAAAGTACCATCGAAAGTTGATAGGGCAGACATCCGAATGCGTCGTCGCCGTCACGGGGACGTGCGATCGGCCCGAGGTTATCTAGAGTCACCAAAGCGGCCGGGAGGGAAGGGGGGCGAGCCCCCAGCCCCGACCCGGATGGGTTTTGGTCTGATAAATGCACGCATCCCTGGGGGTCAGCGCTCGTCGGCATGTATTAGCTCTAGAATTACCACAGTTATCCAAGTAACAGATGGAGCGATCAAAGGAACCATAACTGATTTAATGAGCCATTCTCAGTTTCACTGTAGCGGCCGTGCGTACTTACACGTGCATGGCTTAATCTTTGAGACAAGCATATGCTACTGGCAGGATCAACCAGGTAGCCCCGCGGTGGGTCTCTGTGCGGCCCGGTGAGGCCCGGAAGGGAGAGGAGGGCTAGCGGGCGGAGGCGGAGCGGCGCCCGAGAACCTCTCCCCCCTCCGGGGCCTGGGCCTCTCCCCTCCGCCACCCCGGAGGGGGCCGAGGGGGGAGGCCGCCGACCTTCGAGGCGGAAGGTCGTGGGGGATACGTAGACGACTTCGGAGACGGGAGGAACGCGCTCGGCGCGGCCCGGGGGAGGCTGGTGGCGCCGGGGCGGCCGCCGCGGTCCCCGCCAGGGCAGGGGACCTCGGCGGGCAGCGGGGCGCCGGCCTCCTCCGCGGCGCGCGCGGTCTCGGGCCTCTGCTTGCGGACGGGGCCTGGGAGCAAACTCAGCGGGTGGAGGTGGCCGGGCAGGGAGGGTGGCGCTCGGCCCGCGGACGGGGAGCGCCCTCCCTGTCGGAGAGCCCGGTGGTGAGGGAAACCGGGGACCGCGCCGGAGGCGGAGGGGAGAGGGAGCTTTTCGCCTGTCGCAGGGGGCCGCCAGGGACCGCCTGAGCGAAAGCCTCTCCCCCGCTCGGGCGCGGGGAGCCAGATCGATCGGAGAAGGGCAGGGCCCACGGGGAGACGTCGTCGGGGAGGCCAGATTTCGACGAGGGCAGGCGGGCGAAGGGGGAAAACCGCCCGTCGGCCTGGAACTCTGCCTGGGCATCCGAGAAGCGGCCAGAGTCCCCTGCCGGCGCAGGGGGAAAACCACCCGTCGGCCTGGAACTCTGCCTGGGCATCCGAGAACCGGCCAGAGTCCCCTGCCTGCCGTGCGAAATTTTCGCTCCTCGACAATCTCCTCGAGGGTGCCCCCGGCTGTTGTCGTGCACTTTCTGCACGCGCGTCGTTTAGGGGGACCGACCCGCGAAAGCGTCCGACCTCGTGGAAGTGGTGCGCGGACGCGGCGGGGCAGATCCGACCTCATAGCCGACAGGCCTGGAGCTCGTGGGACTTTGAAAAATTTTCTCGCTCGAGGGCCGCCATCCCCTTGCCGGCCACCGGGGGGCGCCACTAGGGGAGCAGGGTGACCGGGGAGGCCACCCCTTCCCCTGCCCGACCGACCGAGGGTAGACCCGGGGAGGAGGAATGACAACGATGGCACGCAGGGGAGGGGGGGGAAACCTCCTGTCGGCCTGGAACTCTGCCTGGGCATCCGAGAACCGGCCAGAGTCCCCTGCCAGCACAGGGGGAAAACCGCCCGTCGGCCTGGAACTCTGCCTGGGCATCCGAGAACCGGCCAGAGTCCCCTGCCAGCACAGGGGGAAAACCGCTCGTCGGCCTGGAACTCTGCCTGGGCATCCGAGAACCGGCCAGAGTCCCCTGCCAGCACAGGGGGGAAACCTCCCGTGGGCCTGGAACTCTGTCTGGGCCTCGGAGAACCGGACAGAGTCCCCTGACTGCCGTACGAAATTTTCGCTCCTCGACAATCTCCTCGAGGGTGCCCACGGCAGTTGTCGTGCACTTTCTGCACGCGCGTCGTTTAGGGGGACCAACCTGCAAAAGTGTCCGACCTCGTGGAAGTGGTGCCTGGACGCGGCAGGGCAGATCCGACCTCATAGCCGAGAGGCCTGGAGCTCGTGGGACTTTGAAAAATTTTCTCGCTCGAGGGCTGCCATACGCTTGCCGGCCACCGGGGGGCGCCACCAGGGGAGGGGGAAAACCTCCTGTCGGCCTGGAACTCTGCCTGGGCATCCGAGAACCGGCCAGAGTCCCCTGCCAGCACAGGGGGAAAACCTCCTGTCGGCCTGGAACTCTGCCTGGGCCTCTGAGAACCGGCCAGAGTCCCCTGCCAGCGCAGGGGGAAAACCTCCCGTCGGCCTGGAACTCTGCCTGGGCATCCGAGAACCGGCCAGAGTCCCCTGCCAGCACAGGGGGAAAACCTCCTGTCGGCCTGGAACTCTACCTGGGCCTCTGAGAACCGGCCAGAGTCCCCTGCCAGCGCAGGGGGAAAACCTCCCGTCGGCCTGGAACTCTTCCTGGGCATCCGAGAACCGGCCAGAGTCCCCTGACTGCCGTACGAAATTTTCGCTCCTCGACAATCTCCTCGAGGGTGCCCCCGGCTGTTGTCGTGCACTTTCTGCACGCGCGTCGTTTAGGGGGACCGACCTGCGAAAGCGTCCGACCTCGTGGAAGTGGTGCCTGGACGCGGCGGGGCAGATCCGACCTCATAGCCGACAGGCCTGGAGCTCGTGGGACTTTGAAAAATTTTCTCGCTCGAGGGCCGCCATCCCCTTGCCGGCCACCGGGGGGCGCCACTAGGGGAGGGGGAAAACCTCCTGTCGGCCTGGAACTCTGCCTGGGCATCCGAGAACCGGCCAGAGTCCCCTGCCAGCGCAGGGGGAAAACCTCCCGTCGGCCTGGAACTCTGCCTGGGCCTCTGAGAACCGGCCAGAGTCCCCTGCCAGCGCAGGGGGAAAACCTCCCGTCGGCCTGGAACTCTGCCTGGGCATCCGAGAACCGGCCAGAGTCCCCTGCCAGCACAGGGGGAAAACCTCCTGTCGGCCTGGAACTCTGCCTGGGCCTCTGAGAACCGGCCAGAGTCCCCTGCCAGCGCAGGGGGAAAACCTCCCGTCGGCCTGGAACTCTTCCTGGGCATCCGAGAGCCGGCCAGAGTCCCCTGACTGCCGTACGAAATTTACGCTCCTCGACAATCTCCTCGAGGGTGCCCCCGGCTGTTGTCGTGCACTTTCTGCACGCGCGTCGTTTAGGGGGACCGACCTGCGAAAGCGTCCGACCTCGTGGAAGTGGTGCCTGGACGCGGCGGGGCAGATCCGACCTCATAGCCGACAGGCCTGGAGCTCGTGGGACTTTGAAAAATTTTCTCGCTCGAGGGCCGCCATCCCCTTGCCGGCCACCGGGGGGCGCCACTAGGGGAGGGGGAAAACCTCCTGTCGGCCTGGAACTCTGCCTGGGCATCCGAGAACCGGCCAGAGTCCCCTGCCAGCGCAGGGGGAAAACCTCCCGTCGGCCTGGAACTCTGCCTGGGCCTCTGAGAACCGGCCAGAGTCCCCTGCCAGCGCAGGGGGAAAACCTCCCGTCGGCCTGGAACTCTGCCTGGGCATCCGAGAACCGGCCAGAGTCCCCTGCCAGCACAGGGGGAAAACCTCCTGTCGGCCTGGAACTCTGCCTGGGCCTCTGAGAACCGGCAGAGTCCCCTGCCAGCGCAGGGGGAAAACCTCCCGTCGGCCTGGAACTCTTCCTGGGCATCCGAGAACCGGCCAGAGTCCCCTGACTGCCGTACGAAATTTTCGCTCCTCGACAATCTCCTCGAGGGTGCCCCCGGCTGTTGTCGTGCACTTTCTGCACGCGCGTCGTTTAGGGGGACCGACCTGCGAAAGCGTCCGACCTCGTGGAAGTGGTGCCTGGACGCGGCGGGGCAGATCCGACCTCATAGCCGACAGGCCTGGAGCTCGTGGGACTTTGAAAAATTTTCTCGCTCGAGGGCCGCCATCCCCTTGCCGGCCACCGGGGGGCGCCACTAGGGGAGGGGGAAAACCTCCTGTCGGCCTGGAACTCTGCCTGGGCATCTGAGAACCGGCCAGAGTCCCCTCGCCACCGAGGGGGAAAACCTCCCGTCGGCCTGGAACTCTGCCTGGGCATCTGAGAACCGGCCAGAGTCCCCTCGCCACCGAGGGGGAAAACCTCCCGTCGGCCTGGAACTCTGCCTGGGCATCCGAGAACCGGCCAGAGTCCCCTGCCAGCACAGGGGGAAAACCTCCCGTCGGCCTGGAACTCTGCCTGGGCATCCGAGAACCGGCCAGAGTCCCCTGCCAGCGCAGGGGGAAAACCTCCCGTCGGCCTGGAACTCTGCCTGGGCATCCGAGAACCGGCCAGAGTCCCCTGCCAGCGCAGGGGGAAAACCTCCCGTCGGCCTGGAACTCTGCCTGGGCATCTGAGAACCGGCCAGAGTCCCCTCGCCACCGAGGGGGAAATCCTCCCGTCGGCCTGGAACTCTGCCTGGGCATCCGAGAACCGGCCAGAGTCCCCTGCCCGCCCAGGCCTGGAGCTCGTGGGACTTTGAAAATTTTTCGCCCCGAAGATGGGGGAACTTGGAAAACGTTTGGCACCATCTCCCCGACGGGGCCGCCCGAGCCGACCGACCGCCTGGAAGTGGTGCCTGGACGCCGCGGGGCAGATCCGACCCCGTTTTCGTCTCGGGCCTGGAGCTCGCGGAAGTCTGCCCGACACCCCTGCTAGGGGTGCGGGGGGCCCGTGGAAGGCTCCCTTCCCCTGCCCGCCCGGCCCCGGGTGGCTGGGAGCGAGCGGGGGCCCGGGGCGTCCGTTATCGTTTTCGGCCACCGGGGGGCGCCGCTGGGGGCGCGGGGGTCCCGGGCCAGGCGCCCTTCCCCTGCCCGCCCGGCCCCGGGAGGCTGGGAGCGAGCGGGGGCCCGGGGCGCCCGTTATCGTTTTCGGCCACCGGGGGGCGCCGCTGGGGGCGCGGGGGTCCCGGGCCAGGCGCCCTTCCCCTGCCCGCCCGGCCCCGGGAGGCTGGGAGCGAGCGGGGGCCCGGGGCGCCCTTTATCGTTTTCGGCCACCGGGGGGCGCCGCTGGGGGCGCGGGGGGCCCGGGGCGGGCTCCCTTCCCCTGCCCGACCGGCCCCCTGAAATCCTGGGGCGAGGGGAGGTCGGGGAGGGCAGGTTTCCGTGGCGGACGGGTAAGGGGGAAAACCGCCCGTCGGCCTGGAACTCTGGCTGGGCATGGGAGAACCAGCAAGAGTCCCCTGCCTGCCGTTGGAAATGTCTGCTCCTCTACAATCTCCTCGAGGGTGCCCCCGGCTATTGTCGTGCACTTTCTGCACGCGCGTCGTTTAGGGGGACCAACCTGCAAAAGTGTCCGACCTCGTGGAAGTGGTGCCTGGACGCGGCAGGGCAGATCCGACCTCATAGCTGAGAGGCCTGGAGCTCGTGGGACTTAGAAAAATTTTGGCACGTTTTCGAGGGAGAACTCGCCCTGCGGGCGGCGGGCCCGCCCGATCCCCACAAAACTCGCATCCCCCGACAGCCCCCACCTGGGGGAACGACATATCCAAAAATCAGCCGGATCCCTTCAGCGGTTCGGGAATTTTATGGAAGTCATAATTTTACCGGTAACCGCCAGGCTCCCGCGGCCGAAAATAGTTCCACGCGATCGCGGCTAAGTGCCGCTGGAGGACCACCGGCAAAACGCAACCTTTCCATGCCGAAAATAGTTCCACGCGATCGCGGCTAAGTGCCGCTGGAGGACCACCGGCAAAACGCAGCCTTTCCATGCCGAAAACGGCTCCACGGATTTCGCGGTCACGTCCCCTGAAGTCCTTTCTCGGTTTTGGGCCCTGCAAACGGCCGCCAGGGGGCTGGCTTTCGGTCCCACTGCTCCAGGGAGGCGGGGAAGCAGGCAGGGAGGCAGGGAGGCAGGACAGGTGGCTGAGAGACCGCTGGAGACCCACCAGCAAAACGCAACCTTACCGTGCCGAAAATAGTTCCACGCGATCGCGGCTAAGTGCCGCTGGAGGACCACCGGCAAAACGCAGCCTTTCCATGCCGAAAACAGCTCCACGGATTTCGCGGTCACGTCCCCTGAAGTCCTTTCTCGGTTTTGGGCCATGCAAACGGCCGCCAGGGGGCTGGATTTCGGTCCCACTGCTCCAGGGAGGCAGGGAAGCAGGCAGGCTGCTGCTGCTGCTGCTGCTGCTCCTTCTGCTACTGCTGCTGCTGCTGTTGTTTGTTGTTGCTGCTGTTGCTAACAACATTAACCGGTGACATCACAGAGGCTGATGGAACATTGAAGATGTCATCCAGCCACAGCCAGGCAGCCAGGCAGGCAGGCAGGCAGGCAGGCAGGCAGGCTGCTGCTGCTGAAGTTTGTTGTTGCTGCTGTTGCTAACAACATTAACCGGTGACATCAC
>NC_086323.1:189025701-189030701 GCF_036172605.1 Pelobates fuscus
TCAGTACGTAGGTCTTAATCAGCCTCACCCGCTCTCTGTAGGTCAGCTTCCACCTATGGCTCTCCTCCACCTTGCGAGAAGCAATGGCAAGCCGTTCGGACCAGTTCCTGAGAGCCAGATCCCCTGGCCCGAACACTATTCCCAAGATCTTAATTTCGGGTTGGGCTGGCGGGAAGCCGTCCGGAAGGGGAAACTGGTCCCCCTCCTTCCCACACCAGAAAACTCCACTCTTGGCCCTGTTGACTTGGGACGTGGAAGCGGCAGAGTACGCCTGAATCATCTCGTCCACCACAGCGGACTCCTGAGTCTTGGAGACCACTATGGAGACGTCATCGGCGTAGGCGACCACCCGTAAGGGCCTCTCCGGAGCCCGGGCCACTCCTTGTAGCGCGCTCGCATCGATTGCCCTTATAAAGGGGTCGATGGCGAACACGTACAGGAGCGGGCTGAGGGGACAGCCCTGCCGGACCCCAGATCGGATCCCAAACGCCCTGCCTTTCCAACCGTTAACAAGAGCGAAGCTATCTGCCCCCCTATACAGGGTAATAATCCAATTGATGAATTTGGTGGGCAAGCCATACTTCCGCAAGACTGACCACAGATAGCGGTGATCAACTCGATCAAAAGCCTTCGACTGATCAAGCGCCAGCAGGTAGAACCCCCACCCCCAGCCCTGCACTGCTCGAGAGCTTCCCTGACCTCGGAAACGGCATCGAAGACAGTTCGTCCCTCAAGAGCACAGTACTGCGAGGTGGAGAGAATCTGCCCCGCCAGGCCCTGTAATCGCTTCATCAAAATCCTCGCCAAGACCTTCCTGTCGACATTGAGGAGGGATATGGGGCGCCAGTTCCCCACATCCGCAGTGTCGACAACGTTCGGCTTGGTCAGCAAAATCAAAGCAGAAGACCTCATCGAGGCGGGCAATAATCCTTGAGCCAGGCTCTCATTAAACACCTCCGTCAGATGAGGGGCCAAGAGAGCGCAGAACTGCTGGTAAAATTCAGCCGTCAGGCCATCAGGACCTGGCGACTTACTTTTGTTCTGCTGCATGATGCTCTCTGTGACCTCTTCTATGGTGATATCACCGACCAAGTCATCCAGAGGGAAATCGCTACTCTCAGGGAGTGTGATCCCGCTCAAGAAGTCATCTACCCTGCTGCTCCCGCGGGACGATCCCCCGTCGGTACACTGCGGTCTGTCCTTTCCGAGGAGTCTCATATAGTAGTCGCGGACCACCTTCAGGATCCCGCGAGGAGATTCCTCGAGGATCCCGTCAGTGTTCCGCAAACTAGCGATGGTCTTGGTACCTTCCTTCCTCTTGCAACTAAGAAAAGGATCAGGCGAGTGGTAAGCCCCATGATCCCTCTCCTTCACAAGAGAGGCGTACCTGTCGTACTGGAAACTCTTCATCAGGGACTTTACCGCTACAATGTCCTCGGGGTCACCTCCCTGCGAGATCAGGATATCCAACCTCGAGAGCAGGCTCAGGTACACCTTATACCTGGAGGACTGCATGTTCTGGGCGAGATTGCGAAAGAGCTTTTGAGTTCTCGCCTTCACCATGTCCCACCACTCGGACTTCAGCTGACCGAAGTCTGCCAAGGTCACCTGGTCGTGGAAGAATCTCTCAAAGGCCTGCTGAACCCTCGGTTCCACCAGGAGGTCTGAATTGAGCCGCCATATCCCTCTCCCTTTGGATGGGGTGTTGCGGACATTCAACTCACAAGACAAAATGTGATGATCGGAGAACTCCACCGGTGTAAGCACAGGTGCCGTCACCGGGAAATCCTCCTTAAAGAAAAACCTATCTATCCTACTCTCACTATTGCCTCGCTTATAGGTGAACCCACCCGTGGGATTGGGAGCGTGATGAAGGAACGCATCTACCAATCCAGCCTGTCTAACCATTCTAGCTAGAAAAATGGAATCATATCCAAGCCTCTGAGTGGCGCCTCTCCTGTCCTGAGGCCTAATGATGGTGTTAAAATCACCGCCAAACAGGATTTGCTTGGACGTATACAGGTAAGGCTCTATCTCGCTAAACAGGCACTTCCTCTCCCACTTGGTTTGGGGGCCGTAGATGTTAATTATACGGAGAGGTTGCCTGCCCAGCGACACATCTAAAACCACACAGCGTCCTTTTTGCAGCTCGATGATCCTGGTGATGCTGGCATCAACCTCCTTGAACAGGATGGCGATCCCCCCATAGCTCTCCGTGGCTAGGGAGAAGTAGGAGGGCCCCCATCTCCAGTCCCGCTTTGCAGCGTGCAGGGCCGCCAAGGTTTGCAGCCGGGTCTCCTGCACCAGGATGATATTGTGCGGAGCCCGGCTGAGATGGTCGAAAACCAAGAAGCGGGCCCTGCTGGACTTTACGCTGTTTACATTCACCGTAGCCACAGAGAGTATAGGAAGAGTCGCCATAGGAGTCATCGCGAGCTCAAGGAGACTTTCCCTTCTTCCTGCTCACCCCCTCCTCCCTGTCCGAGCCGTACCTCTTTATGGAGACGCCTGGACAGAGGGGTCCATCGTCCCCCAGAGGCACCTCCTCACCTATCTCGACCCCTATCCCCGCGTCAGAGAGGTCCGCCATCTCCCCTTCCAGCTCCTCGTCGCCCCAGCTGGGAGCCAGTGCCTCAAATCGGTTGGAAAGAGACACTGGGGGCTCCTTCGGAGCCGGGGAGGAGACGGTTTTCCCCGCCCTGCCACCCTTTGTCACAGTCCCCTTTTTGGGGGGCTGCTTCGCAGGGGGCTCGGCAGTCCCCCGAGACGAGGAGGGGGCCGAGATTCCCGGACAGGAAGAGGGGGTACTAACTACAGTAGTGGGGGAAGGGGCAACCTGGGGACCTGACGTAACCGGGGGGGGAAGGGGGTTATTTACAACTGGAAGGGGACCAGGGGACCCAGGGACAACACCCGTGCTGGACGTGCTCGATTGTACCAACTCTAAGTGACGGAGTGAGCTGATCGCCACCGGGTTCGCCACAGGTGGAAACATTGCGACCGGGGGAGGAGTGGGCCGCTGTTGGTGGCCAGAGACAGAGGTGTGGGGGACGGAGGCACCAGATGTTCCGGCAACCACCCCGGACCCAGCAGGTCCCTCGCCCATCTCGAGAGGTTCCCCCCTCCAGATGTCGTCGAGGTTGTGCTCAGCCTCGGGGCAGGTGCGGTAGGGATGCCCCATCCTCCCACACAGGTTGCACTTAATCTCCCTCTGGCAGGAGTCCCGAGTGTGCCCCAACTCACCACATATGGTGCATTTAAGGATCTGGCAGGCATTACTGAAATGCCTGTCAGACCCGCACCTGTGGCACCTCCGAGGCTGAGTAGGGTAGAAGCATGACACCCTCTCAGCCCCGATGAAGAAAGAGTTGGGGAGGTGTTGAGTCACACCCTGGATCTCCCTCAACAAGACGGGGACAGTCCACCCACCTGTCCAAATCCCATCCTCATCCAAGATCTTAACTGGGGGGCTCTTTACTTCCCCATACCTCCTGATCCATACCAGGATGTCCGCTATGGGAATGGACTCGTTCCGCACCAGGATGGTTACCCTCTTAACCCCCTGGCGGGACACGGGAATAGCGGTAAACCCGGCGAACTTCGACCCCTGCTGAGAGCTGGCCGCCCCCCACCTCGCCCAGAAAAGGTCCAGGAGCTGCGATGTCATGAAGGAGACATCGAACTCCCGGGTTCCCGAGGCGTGGATAAGGGCGAACAGATCAGAGGGGGAGAACCCCATGTCCCTTAGGCCAGCCACCAGCACCCTCCTGTCAGGCACCCGG
Source organism: Pelobates fuscus (assembly GCF_036172605.1). NCBI lineage: Eukaryota > Metazoa > Chordata > Amphibia > Anura > Pelobatidae > Pelobates > Pelobates fuscus. Next base: position 189,029,484 of record NC_086323.1, read on the forward strand.
GTCTCGCGCGCCCAGGCCAACCGTACCACGTTCCTCCTGCTCCCTGGAGGGGGAGCCTGAGGACGCATGGCCGTGCCAGCCGCAGACGCACGAGGGGGCCCGGATGCCCAAGCATTTGGGACACTGGGGCCAGCCGTCTGGGACACTGGGGCCCGGGTTACTCCACTGGTAGGATCAACCTGGGAGGCCCCGGTCGTGGCACCCTGAGTGGCAACCTGGGAGTGCCTAGGGACATACCCACGTGACCCCCCCGAACCTGAGGTGCTGGCACCCTGAGAGGGGGCACCAGCCACCGAACCTGAATACCCAACAGAAGAGGCGGCACCCCTAGCAGAGGTGCCACCAACCTTAACACTATTTACAGTATTTACAATTTTTACATTTTGGGCACCGGGAGCAGTGGTGCCCTTACCAACCACATTCTGTACACGGGGACCATGGGGGGGAACACCAGAGGGAACAGCAAAAACAGGGGGGGGGGGGAGCAACCAAATGGGCATAAGGGACAGAAGGGGGAACAGCAGGGGCAACAGTAGGGATAACAGCAGGGGCAACAGCAGGGGCAACAGCAGGGGCAGCAACAAATAAGGGGACAACATTAGTAGGGACGTTTGTTACACCACTAGACTTAACCTGAGAGGTCACCCGACCGCGGCCATAGAAACGCCGATCCACGGCCTCCCAATCATTGGGCTCAGACACATACCCAAATCTCCCACTCCCATCACTCCCAGCCGACCCCGAGCAGCCAGCAGAGCCCGAGGCAGAGCTAAGGATAGCCCCGCCGTCAGACCCACGCCGGCCGCTGGATGGCCGAGGGTGATGGGATTCCGGCGCGCGCCCGGCACCCCCGGGACCCGCGCCGCGCGCACCCGCGGCACCCGCGCCGCGCGCGCCCGCGTCCGCCGCGGGACCCGCGGCACAGGCGACCACGGCGCCCGCAGCACAGGCACCAGGGACACCAGCGCCCGCCGGGGAGATGAGGGGAACCAACACAGGGGCAGACATAGGCACGGACACTTCACACACACGAACAGGCTCATTCATATCTACATCAGACACAGACAAACCAACAGACTGGGCGACATTCATACCAGGGGAGTCAGAGGGAGGGTTAGGAGGGAGGGAGGGAAGGGGATCAGAGGCAAGGAAAGCCCCCTCCATGGGAACGCTGGTGCAAGGTGGTACAGCACCAGCGGGGTCTGTCTCCCCATTCCC